>NW_017145726.1:14675-40822 GCF_001652005.2 Ceratina calcarata
TGGCTATACAGTCAATCCCAAAAGTTTAGAAACGCATTTTTTAAAAAGAAATCAGACGTCGGAGGAGTATTGCTAATAATAAACAACAAAAAAAAATTTTCGATTTTTCCGAGATTTTTCCAAGGGGTACCCCTTCAGATTTCGCGAAATTTTCGTTTTTCCTCAATAACTTCTAAACTCTTGGAGATACGAGAAAATTGCATAGAACCTTTCTTGTAGAGGACGACGAGATCTACAATTTCCATATAAAACTTTCTCGCTAGCGTCAATAGTTTACGAGTAATTTGCAAAAAACCGTTTTTTCGTTTTTCGTAAATAACTCGTAAACTATTAATGCTAGCGAAAAACTTTTATACAGAAATTGTAGATCTCGTCGATCTCTACAAGAAAGGTTCTATGCAATTTTTCTGTAGGACCAACGGTTTAGAAGTAATTGAAGAAAAACGAAATTTTTTTCCAAAAGTTCACCGTTTCGACGCTGGAATGGTCGGATTTTGTCAACATCAATAAAATGCCATATAATCATATGTAACTCATTAAATATCGAAATTAGAAGAACAGTGCACTATTTTTCATTAAAAATTTTCGATATTTTGACAAAAAAAAAAAATTTTCGTCAGCGTCAATACTTAATTGGATATTTCCTTTTATACTTTTTAGCACGTAGCTATTTATTATTAGCATTGTTCTTCCGACGTCTGATTTCTTTTTAATTATAGGAAATGCGTTTTTCTAAGGCACATGAACTTTTGAGATTGACTGTACAGCCAATACATCTTTAAATTAAACCTCCTTTAGTAGAATTGCAGAGGAATTAATTGTTTCATAGAAATATCCTGTAGGATATGGTTGTGAAAACCCACAGGTTTAAGGTCGATTAATCGAGGATCTCTAATTCAAGGATAGCGAGGCATGCAACACAAGTTACGATTTGAAATTCTCTACTGCTTCGATGCACACGGTTCTATGCCTCAAGCTATCCGGTTCTGATACGAAACTCACGACAGTCACGAGATATCAGATAATAACGATAACATCTGCTAGGCTCGCAAGTTTGCTATGCGTATCGATCAAATTATCGATCAAACTCATTGCGTACTGTACAGAACGTCAGTACAGTTGAAACTTCGATCTATGCCAAGCGTACAGAAATTCATTTTTAGTAAACTATGAAATATTGGATACGAGAAATCATACAATGAATCCTGAACGATTCCAGTAAAATCATATTTCAAACAACCATCTACCTAGGATCTCTATTTTAGAATAGAAAATTTGTATACAAACAGAAGGATTGAACATTGCCAGGAGCCAATTGTAGTTTTCCCGTCGGACAACAGTATATATTAGATGTTTGTCGAATCTGCAGAGGCAAATATTTGCCCCCGCGGGAACTGAGATCTTGGAACGGGCCAATAAAGTTTTGCAGGAGATGCGTGCACGAAAACAACGTGGCGAAAACAGAGTTGTCAAATTTATGCCCGGTTTAATTAGCGGTCTGTTCATTAAAAAAAAAAAAAAAGAAAGAAACTCCTTCCCTGCATTCCAGCAAATACTGGTTGTGTAATTGGTCCGTGGCCAACGAGTCTTCATCGCTTCTAGTTCATCTTTTCTCGTTTCTCTTGCCAAATGACTTTGGTATTCTTTAATTGTCTACCACGGCTTCCTAAAAAATTTCTAGGTACTCGACCTTCTTTAAGAATTCTTTCTATTGGCTATTAGCGGTCTGGAGATTTTCGGTATTTTCCGGAATATTAATTGAAAGACGTCTTATGTAAAAATACATGGTAGGTCAAGAGTAAAACACATATGTAATTTCTTTTTGTAATTTTAACTGATATTATGACAATTGCATTAATTTTCTAAAGTCTTTAGGAGTAAACCTTCGTACGATAATCTTCGAACCGCGTATGCACTGTATTCACAACAGCTCATAATCTTGTACAATTAAAATGGTCGGTCGTTTAATGGGGGATGCGATCTCAGGAGAATTAACGGGGTAAGCTATCTCTTTGAAACGAGCTCTTTATTTTACACGAACGTACACCTCTGTTCATAAGTTTTTGGCATAAACAAATGAAACATAATAGCAGTACTAATGACCAACAGTTTGAGGTACCTTACGTAAAACGTTAATGTTCATTTTTTATTGAAGTTATTAGATAAAAATTGTTTCTGTTCTTTGATTCATTTTTATTAAAACTACTATCGATCATTGATTTTACAATTTACGCATAATTATTATAATTAGAACATCTTTAACGATCGCTAATTAGGATTACTCGTCAGGCTCTTTGAATAGACAATGAACAGGAGTAAATGTAAGCTTCTGAATAGCAGTGTACGTTTCTATTCGTCTCGTTATTTTCATTCGCGCCAGTATCACGTCTTTCGTTCCGGTAATAAAGCTGGAAATCTCTCGTTTCGCGGAGCAAAGGCCGTGGCTTGCCGCTTCTCTAATCCACCGTAGGTCGTTCAAGAGTGGAAAGAAGAGGAAGAAAACTTGAGGATTTGCTCGGGAACCGATCCGACGTGGAAAAGATAGTCTCGGATATTCACCGATATTGCCGTCGGGCGCCTTACCGTGAAATTTTCACCAAGAGCCGCGTGTAACTTCCATTTTCTCATAATTCGTACGAGTAGACTCTACAGTTTTTATATGAGAGTAGAAATATTAAGAATATATCTAATAAAAATATGCAGATATACGTCCAGCGACAAAAAACGATAATTTTTTAATAAAAATGTTCGGATTTTCATGTAACGTAAAAAGTACGTGTAACGAAGCTGTGCGGATGTACATGGAGTGACAAATTCGTGGAACGTACTCATTAGAATGTAAGTAAGCGACAGTAATTTTGGCGAGTCTTCGTTTGAAGCTCGTTAATTAAAACAACTTGGGAAAAGTTCATCGAAGGCGGGACGAGATGGGAAAAGTTCTCGCAAGAATTCTGCCACGCGAGAAACGTTAATCTCGTTTATCTCTAAACGCGGGAACGAAACAGGTTGAGAAGAGGGAATGCGAACTGATCCCTCGCGATTGAATTGTGAATAGCGTCTTGGAATCTCACCCAATTAAACTGAGACGCTACAATCGTGTTTTTTAAATGAATTAATACATCTTGTCGACTTCGGAACAGAAAATTCAATTGCATTATTATTAATGCGGGTTATTCGTGAATCGTGGACGACAATATTGAATGCAGACGTCTCGAATTGAATGATTAAATGGACTATTAATATAAATCGTTAATAAATTATATTAACAAGATTTGTCGATATCGATATTAAGTAGAACGCAGTGAATCGGTAACCTAGTGATTTAACGGTTCATTCTAGCCGTTCAGGGTAATTTAGTATCGTTGTTCCGAACGCAATAGGCGAGAGGGATTCGAGACAGCTGCACACTGCGCTGTGGGAAAATATGGTTACAGCCCGGCAAAAGTTACCCGCCCACGCCCGTACACGTACCTAGGAAATTGGAAAATTCAATTGAAACGAGACCGCGACGTTAATAAACGCGAGTCCGATCCGGCTTCGCTGTTTGTCACGCGTTTTCTTCTTTAAAAAAAGAAATGTTACAATCCCGAAACTTTAATCTAATCGACAGTGCAGAATAAAAATTTCTCTGATTATTTAAAGATTACAGCGTGTAATATTCGATTCTTTTTCAGACTTTTATGTAATATATACGGCTTTTATGTATGTATGTCCTGCACATTCAATTTTGTATAAAATCTATATACTGTCTATTAAATCAATGAAATAATTGTTGTTCGATTATTACGAGAATGATTTAGATCGATGATCCAGAAAATTGTTCTAGTCGAGAAACGTTAGGCTTTGTTCCCGAGTGGTAATTAATTGGCTAGACAATTAGAAACTATAGTTACAATTGATTGCGCGCTTCTGCCGGTGTAAACACGCGATACCCATACGTATAATTCAACGATTTGCTCGTTATCTACTTTAGCATTATCAAAATATTGATCCTGGCTCGAGATATCCTGTTAAATTTACACGTCACCGTGCACCATCTGCATCTGCATGTCCGATCCGAAATGGAACGATAACGTCGACGCGCGAGAATAATTAATCATCGATTCAGTTTCCCAATGTAAAACCTTTTTACTTTTATACGAATACGAAATTCGTTCGAGCGAAGTTAGAAAATGTGAAGCTGACCAATCGAAATTCCAAGTTGTTTGGAAGTTTTCCTGTCATAGCTCTTGTTCATTTCTTTAAATCTTGAGATTTCATGGAAAATTTCTTATCTATTTTTACTATCACACCTTTCTCACGAATCGTTCGACTAACTTTTGTTCTCAGCGAGGAACTCTACAAGTCGTCAGGCGACGATTGGACGCGGGCCATTACCCTAAGCGATCGTTGTCCATCAAATTGTTTCTGAAAACGTCTCCGTCCTCCTTTTACCTTCGAAGCTCGCTCGACGAATTTCGATTTCAGTCCACGATTTTCCATTTCATTACGCCGCCCGGCTAAAAGACTGAAACCTTTGCCCAGTAACCTTTCACAGGCCTTTGCGCAGCGGCTGCTGGTTGTATTGTCTTAAGATATTCTCGCAACTTTTCCACGACCCGCATTTTCATTCGGAGGGCTTTCTTTAAACGTTGGGCTTTGAAAAGAATCGAGCCGTCGTTCAAGATAAAGAAAGAGAGCTACGATTTTCACTGAGAGAACTCTTAAAAGCTTCGAACAAACGCAGCTTTGGCACTGCAGTGGAAACTTTTTTCCCAGCTCTGTTTCCTCATTTTTATTAAACTCTTCGCACTCTCCATTGTCACGCAACTCTCGCGAATAATTCAGTGGAAAGGTAACGCGATTCTCTCGCGGAGGGGGCAAAAGTGAGCTCGGTTCGAAGCGTAAACTTCCGGTTAACAAGAATTAGCATTCCCCACGGTTAATTTCGATGCACGTAATCGCGTTAGCGAGAACCGAAAACAGGGAGAAGCTTTCAGTCGTCGGTAGCAAACCGTATACTCGGTCTGCGTTTTTGTTAAATAAAACATTTGATCACAGTGATTTAGAAAATAATATTAAAATAAGAATTTCTTTTAAAAGCCACAATTAATACCTCAATGAATTTACACTCCGTCCAATTTTATGCATATTTCTATTGCGCATCTACATGCATTTGTACAAACACATTCTTTTACATGCGCAATATAATAAATTCAATAATATGTAAACGTATAAAATTCACAGCCAGTCCACACTTAGGAAATGAGCCGTTTAGAATTCTGGTCGCGTTCGCGTGGAATAATAAATCGGCGGGATTTTTGCAGAGCATTGTTTTGCGCGACGCGTTTCTCGCTGCAGCTTTGCCCTTAGAATTCGCCCTTAAAATTCACCGCGGAACTTCGGCCGCCTTTCCGTGCCCGGAAACCTCTTCTTTCACTCGGATACGAACCGCTTACATCTCGGCGATGCTGTCTTTCAACGGCGAATAAATGTACTCGCCGTGAAACGTCGAGGAAAACCGGTCGTTAAAATTTCGCGGAATTACCTCGGATTTAAATGTAAATTTTAGGATTTAGAAATTTCGGTAGGGAATGAATTCAAACCGAAGTGAAATAAGACTGTTATTCTATTTTAAGATTATCCACTGTTATCGGTATGAATTGGGGAAATAAATTTGTTTCATTGCTAGTGGATTGCAGATATTTGTACCGAATGAGTTGTTTATGAACATTTGAAAAACACATTTGTCTTGTAATGATTCAACGATATAATCAGTTTAATATGAAATAAAAATAGATAAGAATTGATGAATGTTAACGCGGTTTGCATCCAGCGTAGGCTTGTTTCAGTTTCTCAATTTCCTGATTCGCGACGAGGATGAATTAAAAGGAGTAATCGGTAGGACGAATCGCGTCTCGAGGAAAATACCGAAAATCCGATTGCCCCGGATGAATTAAAGCCTGCTAACCGGATCGAGTATCGATTAATCGGTAGCAGGGCCAGTGTGTTACACGGTAGTTTGTCTCATTCGCCTATTTTCCAACTCGTCCGCTCCTTCGCCCGACGGATGTTTCATTTTCTCTACAGGTAATTGCCATCTTCCTACGAATCGATATATCTACGTCCGAAGGGAAGTCGTGTCGCGCTGAATTTCCGGGTCAAGCGTTGACAATGGAACACGCGAAACAAATTATCCATACTCTATCGGATTGCTCCTCTTCCCTATTGGACATTCATTTATTTACTTGCTTCATTGGAAGAATCGTCCCCATTGAACTAAATCGTCCCGACTTTATTCTACTGGGGAACCCAATAAAAAATATCATTTTAAATTGTTCACATTGTTCATTGATTTCATACTCCGACGGGAATACATTTCAATTTGTCATAACGAAACTAAGCACGGTTCGATGAAATTATTATTAAGCCATTAATTATTTTATGTAATAATTCTTCTTGTCTCCAATTGGCAAAAACTCGTCTGAGCAGATCCGCATGAACGGACCCAGGCAAAAACAAAATAACCGCGTTCTAGATTCGCGGGTAGCTGTTATCGCTTACGCGACAGGCTTTCCTGGGAAGCTCGTATCGCGTTGGGACGATGATCGATGGCACCGAGGACCGTTTAAATTTTCGCGAGCGACGTTGAAAAATTTCTAAGCCCGTTTCCGAAGCTCCGCTTTAAAAAAATCGGCAGAGTTAAGGCTAGCAAAAACTCGTCTGAGCAGATCCGCATGAACGGACCCAGGCAAAAACAAAATAACCGCGTTCTAGATTCGCGGGTAGCTGTTATCGCTTACGCGACAGGCTTTCCTGGGAAGCTCGTATCGCGTTGGGACGATGATCGATGGCACCGAGGACCGTTTAAATTTTCGCGAGCGACGTTGAAAAATTTCTAAGCCCGTTTCCGAAGCTCCGCTTTAAAAAAATCGGCAGAGTTAAGGCTTGAAACTGGCCAAGTCGTCGGCTCCTTCTTCGCGCACTATTTCAGTTCTCCCTTTTGACAAATCGCGCATGAGTAATGTTTCTGGAACGTCGCCTCGGTGCCCGGGTTTTATAATAGATATATTTGTGCATAGTCTTCGAGGCTAGAGCACGCAATTACGTTTTCGGTCAGATCTCGTTACCCTTGGATGCGTTTAATTCCATCTCGTTCATTCGCGTACTATTTTTAATCTACGGAGCATGATCTAATGTAGTACACTGTGTTCGTCATTTTCTAAAAATAAAATAGTACTCCTCATAGAGAGTTTGTGATTGATGCAGTGAAATGATGTAAGAATATTTAAAAGACGAAAACAGAGAACAAATATTAATTAGATATTAAAATTCTCTATGTAAATTTCTTATGTACTACTAAATGAATCAGATTTCACACTGGAAAGACTAACACTGTAAAAGTGACGGGCGTTTCAAAGAATTGCGAGCCAACATTTATCACACAGATTCTCGAGAACGTTTCTTTATCTTGCGACAACTATTCCAGGTTGATTCAGCCCGTAAAAAGGAACTTGTTTTACGGTCCAACGACCCACCAAATCGCGAGCGACGGCGGCCAGTGTAAATGTTTGACCGTCTACTTTTCATTTTCATCTAGTCGAGGGATCGGCTCGAACGATTCCAAGCAGATTCACGAAACGATACAATAAACAGAAAAATTCTCACCCTCGAATCGATTTTCAATTCTGGTAACTTAGAGAGTAGATAGAAAAGATCAAGGGGTTCAAGAGAAGATTTCACTTGTCCTTCAAAGGAGAGGATCGTACCCCTCAAGTCTTATTTCAATGACAAGTGGACAGATTTATCTAAAAACCAAACCAATGAAGTATAAAATACTCGCGTTATAATACTGAATATAAAAGATACGATATGACTGTGATAAATGTAAATGCAAATTGTGGATTAACATTTAATGACGCGAAACCCATAATTTTCCTTAATTGCCTTTATAAACGCACCGACGAAACGCGACGAAAGGGGATGAGAGTTGGTGACTAAAATATGGCGTCAGGTATTCAAAGAGGAAATGATAAGCTGTGATCTAGTGGAGAGAAGCTGTGAAAAGCGAATACCGTGACATTAAATGAAGAGGGGATTATGCCTGCGGAAAAGACGAAACGACAAGCTGACGTCACCCGGGAGGGGCGGGGGCGAGTGTCAGTGAGTAGAGGCAAGAAAGCTAGAGTCGTGGGCGGTGCAAAAACTACTAACGATGATTTCAGCCACGTGGTGGGTGTCCCCCTTTGCTTCGACTTTTATGGAACGCAACCAAACGAATAATTCATGCCTCAGCATAAGTACACGTATGTAAAGAGTCATAACAGATTAGAATGATGAATAAAATTTAACAAATGTTTCAAAAAAAATTGTATACGTGAAATCCTTCAATTATTTATTGAGACGTACAAATTTTAATTTATTCATTTATACGTCTCGTTCTGTTCTAAATTTTTAGATTTATGAACAGGGTACGTATACTATAAAAAATTGATGTGTGTGTAAAAAAAAAGAAAGAAGCGACCGATTTTCTTGCTCATTTTGCAATCTGATTTTTTCGGATCGACTCGAACGGATGGCCTGCCTGCATTGCGGCCACTTTTCTAACCGAGTGGCGGACACTTCGAAAAGAGATTAAGCGAGATTGACCGTCGATCAATTTCGATTGTTCATTAAAAAGGATTATAGATTTTGAAGGTAGATAACGCGAATTGTGAGATACATCTTCTTGCAATTTTCCTCCGGCTCCTCGTTAGCGTTTCCCCCGTTTCTGTTTGCCAACCACTTTCAACCTTCCCCTCGTTACATCCGGCACCCGATTAAAACCGTTTTCGCTCTCGTTTCTGTTTCAGTTACCGAGAAGGAGATCCGACAATGGTGAGTCGCAATCAAGGATCAGAAAGCCTGGTTCCTTCGATTACTAAGAATCGATATCGATAAAAGAAAATGATAATTTAAAATCCTCTCGATTCGATTGAACCAATTTTTAATTTCTTTTAGTGCATCGGTATTATAAAACATCTGTACTTTCGTTACCCGGGTCCTGATGGGTTCAGACGATTAGACTCTGAATTATGTTTCGATCAAAAACAATTTGCACGTGCTCGCGTGACCGTGCATTCGAGTCGATCTCAGCTTATCGGTCCACTCTGTTATTTCATTGAATTTCCAATGATTCTAGTATTAGATCGGGGGAAGCAAATTACGCGGAGGGAATGTAGATTCGATAAATTTTGCGACTGTTTGTTTAGGCACAAAGGATTCCTGAAAGACTGCCCGGACGGTTTGCTGACGGAACAGGTATGACCTCGTTTTCTCTCACCCTGGCTGGCACACGTTAATTAAACGAAAATCGATATCGCACGGAACCAAGTTCGGTAAAGATAAGAGTGCCTGTTGCGTGATTTCAGGGTTTCATAAAGATCTACAAACAGTTCTTTCCCCAGGGCGATCCGTCGAAATTCGCCACCCTTGTTTTCAGGGTGTTCGACGAGAACAGCGTAAGTCCCATCCGTTCACTTTTGTACCATCGTTCTCTCCAACTTATTATTATTCATTGATGCTTGTGTCCTTCGTCTTGTTTAATCTGATTCTGTTATCCCGTAGTCCAGTGAAATTTTCAAACGCACAGAGGAGGTGCATCACTAAATAAATTCTATTTGTGATGAATTCCATGTTATTAATTGACTCAATATTTACTCACGTTTATCGCAGTATTTTTACAATCACGACCTGCATGCGGTTTCTCAGGAAATAAAATTATTCAACAGTAGTCGTACTCAAGTCTGTTTGAAAATCCACGATACCCTGTTTTATATTCCCAGAGGATCCTGTTTTTAATATTTTCCCGTTAGCCGCATACGCCGATGTTTCCCCATTCCTATTTAATTTCGTTCGGCTTTCCGAAACTGGATTTTCCCGCGGGAACACAGAACGACTGTTTTTCCAGGACGGCACGATAGAATTCGAGGAGTTTATAAGGGCGCTCTCGGTTACGTCACGCGGAAACTTGGACGAGAAACTTCACTGTGAGTGAAACTCGCCTCTGTTTTTCATGAGTCGAGGAAAAACCGGCAGAACACTCGCTTACTGATTTTATTTTCGAAAACCGTGTTAAAGAAACCTTTCCAATGTTGAATTTGATCAAAGTTAGGAGAAAGAAATACCGTAAAAATCAGTGAGATCAAGAAAGAAAGAAGACTTGATTTTAAATTATTATTAACGATGTGCTAAATTATTCTTATAGAAAAGACGGAGTTTTTATTGCTTTATTGCACGCGGACTTTTTATAAGATTTGGAAAGAGATAGGAAATATTTTGCTGGTTTTTCGATTTCGAGGGGATCGTCTATCTCTATCATCTGTTCATCGTTTGTTTTCAGGGGCATTTCGTCTGTACGACGTGGATAACGATGGTTTCATCACGAGGGAGGAGATGTACAATATCGTCGACGCGATGTACGAGATGGTGGTAAGCGCATTTTGCTTTTAACCCAACGGAAAATTGCAAACTCTCCCGTTTCGCTCGAACCTCGCCAACATAGTTAATTTTATCAGACAGACCAGAAAAATGTAACGAGCATTCAATTATCGCGTGTAATTAAACCTGTAGAGAACGGTTAACGCAAGTGAGTAAGATACCAGCAATTATTGCAATTTCATCGATCTTTCCTCAATTGGATTTTTATGCATCGGATATAATAATGGCTCCTCATTCGTTATTTATAATGACACGCGCTAAAGGTTAATTCGGTTTTTTAGCAATAAAAGTTAATTGATCAATTTAAAAACCGTGCTTTAAATTCCATTTTGTCATCTGAACAAACCAATACGTTTTCTACTTTTTATATACGGTTACAGTATAATTCCATTTCTTGTTCCAGAATTTAATTGGGTTTTCAATAATAGAAGTAAACTGAACTAATCGCTTAAAAACTATTTAAGTAAATCCGTTTCAGACCTTCGATATTCCGTTGCACGAAGTAATGTTTTCTGTGGACTCAGTTTTTCTCTGAACGCCGCATTCGCAATCTACCTATCAATAACGCGGTAAGCCAGGAAAATTCCGACTGCGAGCCAGAAATTACGGAAGTCCCGAGCGACGGGCGAAGTCGTCGATCATAGACCCCGGGGATAATTATCCCCCGGGTCTGTCGTGACGAACGCACATCGAATACCTCGAAAATGGAAACGCGTGGATAAATGAAATTCATGGCGATCCGATAAGTTAATCCGATCTCATATTCCATCATAATTCCGATTGGCGGATCAAAATTTTATTTACAACGCCTCCATCCCTGATAATGTAGTCAAAATCGCGAACGAAATGTTTACCCGGCTTGACGTTTATTGGAACTTTTAATTCTGACATGGAAAATTCTGAATTAGAGTTTGTCAATAACAGGATTATTTTAAAACAAATTTGTAAAATATGTAAATTATTAATCGTTTCGTTTGAAGTATGGTTTAATCAGCAAATCCAATCACTCGTAATTGGAGCACAGATTTGCATTGATAAAATGTTAAGCGCACGAATATCTATTAAAAATGTAAAAGAAAGTTCTCATTTTTTAAATGGACATGAAAATAAATGTTCTATTTTACATAGTTTACCATCGTAATCATGTAAAAGGTTGATGCACTGAATAATAGATTAAAAGAGAAAGCTGTTGGTGACCCTTAATCGTTATCCGATAATAGAAATGTTTGCTCGGAGGATAGGAAGCATGTGCTTTAAACGGTATTATATTTCTTATCAGTGTTATCGAGTTTATAGGTGGCCATTACCGCGTCCCTTTGCCACGATCCTATCTCTAAATTGCATGCAGTTTCCGTCTACTAACATCGTGCCCGGCGTCCCGTTCATTTTTAACGAAAATCGTACCGAGCTCTCGCGTCTATCGCGTTAACGACGAAGCTTCATCATTAAACGCTCTCGACCGAAAGCCAGTTGCCGTTAATAAATGATTAGTCGCGGTGAGCCGCGAGTACACTATTTACTGCCACTTGGATAGAAGCAACCAACTAAGAAATTCTAGTATGTCGCTTATCAATTTTATAGAAAGCTAGCATGGCCCATCGCGACCTCACGCGCACTAATTGTCTATTTACAATTTATAGAATAGAAATATTCGTGGAACATGAAAGATATTCGCTTTTGATAATCTGTACATACTCAGATATCAAATAATACGTAAATGCATCTCTTATATTTTTCTCTGAATGGACAAAATCAACAGTCTATTCTGGTTTTAATTCGACCAATCTGCAGGAAGAATACAAAATTGATTTGCTGAATCACGGGTGTAGATTCCAAGTATGGAGTACGATAAATTCGCGTTGGAATTGTTAACGAAAATCGATGCCGTGCGCACGCATCATGGTGCAACATTGTCGAAAACTGGGTCGTACGCTCGCCCACACGATATTAGATAGAAAACAACGATACGAAAAGTCGTGAGTTACAAACCTTGGCGAAAAATTAGTCCTCCCGGTAATTTCCATTCCGTGGGCTTCCAGAGGTCGGGGAGTAAAGCCGCGTTAAACCTGGAACACCGAACGAAAAAGGGACATTTTAATCCAATCACTTATACTGCTGGAATAAACGTTGACCCGGCAAATCCGATAAATGTTTACAATACCAGTAGCCAGTAACACAAATAAATCTACCTAACATTGGAACCTCTGAAGTCTAGAAGTATGAATCAAAGTGGACACGATGAATTTTTTCGGTTTTATCAATTGAATGAATAGTCAATTCTTATACATTCATTTTGCAATGGATCAAATCTGATGACAAGATTCATCTCCGTAGATTTGTTTTGTGTAATAAATATACTGATTCATAAATTTGTTCATACACGATTTTTTATTATTTTAACAAACGTGACAGTAATAAAAAATAAAATACAGCAACTATTAAAATGTAAGAATATACGAACAAATCTGTGATAGAGAATTTTGCAAGATGCTGGTATACCTCCGTATTAAAAGTTTCCTGGGAAGATTTTAAAGGCAGGATCATTAATATCAGGAAGAATGGAATCAATCGATCCTTTTTCCTCTAATGCGTTTTACTCGTGATTTTCTCGGGAAATATCAAGGTTCCAAATCGACACGGATATATTATGCCGGCGATAAACTCGGTGGAAAAAAAGTCAGAGGGAAAGATAGACGATAACGACGTACGACAAGAGGCGAAGTCGTTGGCCGGTTCTAAATTCATCTATCCCCTGAAATCCCGACCGACACGAAAACGCGATTCTATCTTACTATAATAATAGCACCTTTACGGTTTAATACCGTTTCCAAATTATTTTACAGATGAAAACGCGAACAACGAATTAGATATTTAAGCATGTATCCACGTGTAGTTCCATGAGCTAGCGACTTGGCTCTTGTTTATGAAATACGTTTTTAAATAGATATTTCTGTTCTATAAACGATGAATTAGTGCGTGCGAAGCCGCGACGAGGAATGCCAGTATTTTATTGAAAACTTGAAAGTGGCAAACATTTGTGAACGAGGGTGGATGTTAACACAGCCCGGAACCTGATAGGACGATCGTTTGATGTTCCAGGGACAACAGCCACAGGCGGAGGACGAGAACACGCCGCAGAAGAGGGTGGACAAGATATTCGATCAGATGGACAAGAACCACGACGACAAGCTCACCCTCGAGGAGTTCCGTGAGGGTAGCAAGGCCGATCCGAGGATCGTGCAAGCGCTGTCGTTGGGAGGCGAGTAGTGGCTGACCCCGTCGAGACCGGACGACCATCCGATCGCCGTCCGGTCCTCGAGGAGATAAACGATTCCTCGGGCACCGATCCCGATAATCAGTGCCGGCCCGGCGTACACGCATACGTAGGTACACGCATAAATATCAATCGACGCGGCGACGTTTTACCCTTTCTCTTTCTCTCTATTTCTCTTTCGAGACAGTTTCTTTATCTTTGCACGAATCGTTGAGAAACATTGTACGATAGAAACCGTAGGGTTCGAGCTGTAGCTAGGCTTGATCGTCGATTTTTCTAGGATCTTTGTACTCTCTGTACGAACGACATGGGAATCGAACAGATTCTAAGGACAGTTGTATCAAGTTCATAAATCTTAGGACTTTTGACTGTTATTCAATGAGACGTCGTAGGAATATATTTCCAGAAATATACGTAACATTCAGATACAAAAGTTCCAAACATGATTTTAGTAAAATTGTTCAATCGTTTAATCGACGTTCTATACAATTACTAATATATAACATTTATCAAATACCTCGAACTGTCCTAAGATTCGTAAACAGGGATGCGTTATCCAATCTCGTTTAAGATTCGAATATCGGAATGAATAACCTACAAACGTAATTTGTTTATCGATCTTCCGAAACTTTACACACGCTTTAAAACCGCGATAAGGAACTTTATCGTAAAAGTTGGCAGGCTCGCGTGCGTTCCAAGGGCGGCAAGCGTCGGCGGTACAAATAATTGTTTCAACGTGGCTGTTTCACTCGAATTTAATCCGGAGTGAAATTTCCCGACGAACTTCTTTCGTTAATCATCGAATGGAACAGAAGTTCGAACGTGGGATGGGAAGTTGATTAAATCGTAAATATCATGTAAGTGGTAAGTTTCCACGAGGGTGCCGCCTGGATGGGTGTCGTACGCCGAGGAGAAACTGCTGGCGAAAGAAGTCAAGGAAGTGATTAAAGTAAAAGGGAAGTGGAAAGGGCAAGCGTTCTCTCATCGACCCGTACCCAACTTTTTTCTCAGACGTGGTCGAACGAATACGTATAATACGGTGAACTTCTTCGCAGATAGCGTATGGCCGAGTGCTACGAGCATCCTCGCGAATCGCCGAACGAGACAATCCCCAATTATCCAGCCTTCTTCGCACTTTTGTATCCCCGTGGTTGTGATAAACAGACTGCGAATTTTATGCCCTCGTAAGAGAATAACAACGCATGCAACGTATAAAAATATACCTAAATATGAGAGGCAATGCTTGAATAATAAGAAAATAATAAATATGAAAAATTGCAATGCTTAAACGAATAGAAGACAGTTTCTAGTCAATATTCTCTTTTGCATACAAGTCTGCAGTCTAAATGACTTTTGCATGCGGAAGAAAAAATTGTTCCTTTGCCTTCGTAAACACTAGATTTAATAATTCCCATGGAGCTTGCGTAGGCACCAAGCGAGCCTTCCCTAGTATTACGAATTCAAATAGGTTCGAGACTTGGCACCTGTTTAAAAAATCAGTCGATGGAGTTACGCCTGAGTCGAGTTTCGATTCGCAGACGAAAGTCCATGAAAGTTTCAACCATTTACCACGGGTAACAGATGGGCATTTCGAGAAGGGAAACCATACCTCCATTTATCTCGGTATCCCTTTTAAACTCGATTCTCTTCAACTTTCTATTCGATGTTACGTGCACCCACGTTAATGAGTCTCAAGATATAAAACATTGCGAGACCATCGAGTCAATTCACATTTGGTCGAAGCCTGATTTAATTTGATTATTCATAATTTCTTACGTAATGATTTTAATTAAATTTAATGTTCCCGATTGAATATTTATCAAATTAGAAGTGTCTCAAGACTTATGAACACAGCTGCACACTAAACTCCTTCCTAGTCGATATTTCTCGGTTTTTATTTAGCCGACAGCGGAACGAACTTTCCTACACTGAAGGGTTAATTAAACGACATTACGGCTGTTCTTCATGTAGCGAACCTTCGGAAACACCGATTAATCTTGCGCCACCACCTCGGAACCCATTCCTCGAGGAATTTCGCTCCGCACGCCGTCATCCTCTCAGTTTTAACGTCCTATTTTTTATGCTCGACGATCGTCCTGCGACTCTACCTCGTATAGGGTTTCTTTATCAATGCCAACCCTCCATTTAATCCCACAAAATGTAGCAAAGAGACGTGTCACTTTCTTTTTACCAGTGCAAAGAAATTAGAAAGTTCTCTTCTAGTGTTCAGGCATTTCACTATTAATAAACGAGGGCAGACAAGGATATTAATGATCGTTCATCAATGCCATCGTGCTTTTAATTTCATAAAATTTACTACACGATGAAATTAGATTTTCTTTCCTATTCCTGTATCCACGCAGAATTTTTTCTATTAATAGACGACATAGCGTGCGGACATTTCTTCGAGGAATTGTTAATAGTTTATTTCTGGCAGAAGCTTGCATAATGCGGCTGACCTTCTCGTTCATTAAAGCAATATGTCTTTTCATGTTCCGCGAGGGATTGTATATTCAACGAGTAGAATTTTTCCCGATTGTGCGTGATCCCGGAGCGGCAGAGAACATCGTTCCTCTACAAATATTTATCCAGTAACCAAACGATCATCCACGCTCGAAGGAGCCGTTCGACTCTTGCTTTGAATAACAAGCGACCCAAAATTGGCAAACTTCCCATTATTTATTCTTCGTGGCGTGGAAGTTTCATGACGATTCGTCCATTAAAAACTTTGATCGTATCAATAAGTGGAAGTTCCCGAAGACGATTGAAAATCATGGACTCCCGCGACCTAAAAAACTCCTCCTATGAAATGGGGAAGAGCGTAATGCCGTTTTCGTGTCGGCCGTCTTATGTAAATGTAACGCGGGCCAGCCAGCCAGTGCAAAGAATAAACAAGCGAGCGCATGTTTGCGAAAGAAAATCGACTGTTCGCGTGATCCCTGAGACACATCCCTTGCTTCTTATAAAATCTAGTTTCCTAATATGTATTTATATCGTTAAAAAAAATCTCGTGCACGTTAAATGCGTGTTCGTAAAAATTCCCGATAAAGGCGACTCGAGAAACGTGAAATTGAGATATAGACTGTCCCTTGTCGTTCGTACACCAAAATGGTTCTTGAACTTTTCATCTATCTTGTGATTCGTAGCAAACGAGCAGAGAAATTTAAACTTAAAACGATTTTAGATAGACAACTAGCGTTACACTTGTTCCTCGCGAGTCACACGATTTTTCGAAGCCGTGTCAACGGCCGAGTTACAACGGGTTACAACGTTTTCGACGAAACTAGAATACGTAGATACCCGTATGCGTGTCACGTACGGGGGAGCTCGGTTTTCAATAAAAAGGGGGGGAGAGTCGAGCGACAGGGAACGCATTTCTGTCTCGCGTTCTAATCGACGCGCGACGGAACGTCCCCAACGGGTCGCGTCATTTTTCGGTTTCCCCCGAAATTATTGACTGCATTTTCGTCGCCGCTGTTGTTTCCCGCTGTTCGGAAACCATTGTTAGCCGATCTGCTCTGTCTCTGGTAACTGGACTGCGAATTTCACGCATTCGGAACGAGATTGAACGTTACATAGAATATCAAAAACGTATTTCGATGCTCCGATGTCTTGTTTTGCATAAAAGTTGTAACGGGGGAAAACATTTTTCGAAATGCCGTCCCGTCGATTTTTACGCAAAATGAAACACTGATTCCTTTTAAATTTCAAATGCTCTGACACGCTTTTGATATTCTGCAACTTTTATATTTTCACATTCGGTTTCCCTATGAATGCGTCAAGTTCGCAGCCTATAAATTGTCTCATCGAGAGAAATTGTTCCGAACGAAAATGTATCGATGATTTCGAGGGAGAAACCGTTCTCGCTGGGTACACGATGGGAGACAACGTTTCAATGGATAAATCCATGGGCGCGTGGTCTGCCTCGTCGCTCGAGCAGTAGCAATAATCGTAAAACTTTGTTAACGCTGTTGATAAGAAAATTTTAAGCGGACGAACGTATCCCGGCGCCAGATAGACGCCACTGTTTGCTGGTCGATCGCGAAACGACGATCAATCGAGGCTCTAGCAATTTCTCATTTAATTATTGTTCACCTAATTTTCAATCGAACGCACTCTTTCAATTGAATTAAAATCGTCTTCTCGCTCGCCTTGGCCAGACGCCTTTTATATCAGTGATTCTTAACCTCCTGTTTCGTTTGATTAAAAATTTAATCGTTCATTGATTAGGCCGCATAATCGATTCAACGCTCCAATGCTTAATGCATCTGTTTAAACGAAATATTCACGAACGTTGAATTTTATACAAAAATCTGTTGATTTTAATTAACCGTTTCATGCACAAACATCCGTTTCCTGGTTAAGAATCGCGGATGGAACGTTGCAGGAAGCGATTCGGATTAAACTATTTAACTCGTATACACCAGCGAATCACGAACTTAAGAATTGACTTTTAAGTAATTTTTACATTTTCCAAGGAGAATTATAACGAACAGAGGAGAGAATTTTCGCTTAGTGAGATTTCTAGTTGCTTTTCGTGTAACAAAAAAAAAAAAAAACCTCTCGTAGTTAAAGCTTCAGTCGAGCAACACAGTTTTTTGGCTCGCCTGGTAGTACCAAGGCGCAAAAGGAAAAAGGATTTGAGAGAGAGAAATGTAAGAGGACAAAAGAGAAGAGAAATAAGAAATCGACGTCAAAGGAGAATAGAAATGATATAAAGGAATGCGTTTGATATGTCCTTTTTGGCTTTGCCTACTCGAAAGATTCTTATAGATCATTTTTTCAATTCACGATTATCCAGGGAGAGAAGAGAGAATAAGAGACTCGAATGTCAACACGGTTTAAAAGTGTCCGATAGAACGACTGGACCACAAGAGGTATTTGGGTCCGAGCATTTAGTGCCTATTTAATACCTTCTGTGAATCATTTGCTGTCCGTGAAAACAGAAGAATAATTATGAAAAGCCCTCCATGATTTCATATCATACATTTCGGTTTTTCGTTTCATATAATATTTTCAGTTTTGTTCGTAACGTCGGGAAAAAGTTATTAGAAAGTAAATGGGAAACGTGAACCGAAATATCTAGTTTGGTCCAGTCGTCGATTCTGACAAGCGCGTTTACGACGATGCTGTTCCTCTCGAATGGAAACTGTTCGATACTGATGGGAATACGAGAATCCAGTTGTTAGGACGGGCTTTATCGCGACAATCAAAACGGTTTATAAGTTTTACAAGGTCCTGCCATCGGTCGGGAAAAAGTAATTCCGATAAAAACGCGAAACGATCGGCTTCTTCTTCTCTCTGTCTCTCTTTCTTCCGGCTCTCCTGTCCTTCTCTTTTCCGACACGCACACGAATCTCTCTCTTTCTCTCTTTTCCTCCGAACATCGTTCAATCGAAATGAATGCGTACAATTGATATAAATGAAACTATTCTACTATAACGCGAACTCAACATATTTTTAAACGCTGCAAACGGAAAGTTAAACAAGCTACTACTCTAAATGCGTGCCACCACTACTTGTATCGCTACTCGTAATCGCTACTAATTACTGCTAGTTATACTATAACGCTAATCCACCGTTACTCTATTTACAGCGACACAAATCTTTACTCTATCGCGTCTAACACACACCCCTTCACAGGTCTTGAAACAAAATTGTTACACGCTCTTTTATATCTAATATGATTTTCTCGTTTATGCGGATTACGACAAATCGATGAAACGATTCGAAGAGAAAATTGATTACATTTATTCGAAACACGAATTAATTGAAATCGATTCATGGTTTATTATCTGATCAGTGAGTTTTATCAAACGTTTCGAAGCGTCTTGAGATCTGTGAACGGGAACAGAAGGTTGCAGGAATACACGCGGTTGAACACGTACACGAGAGCACGAGACATGCACACATACACGAACAAAGACGAACCACACACGATCCAACATATGTCAAAGGTCATTGTTTTACGAACTTTCTGTGATAATTATTAACAATCAGTAAATACAAGGGAAATCGATAGTTGCGGGGTGGCAGGGAAGGGGTTGCGAGATCTCGGCACCTCTGCGGGGAAATAGGAGAGGCGGACAGACAATGCTGACTGGATTGAAGAGTGTTACGCGACAGAATGAAAACGTTGCCGTTCCGTATACGTAAGTAGTTTGTCGAGGGACATTCATGGGCCCGTCGATGAATACGGTTTGTTCGATGACGGAAAGTCGTATTATTACCGCGACCTCGATATACTATACGCGTTGCTCGGTTGCCACGAAAATCTAAGCGCATTGTTATTTTGTATGGTCCCATGCGTTTTTTCTAAATGACGACGACATCGTAACACACGATAATGATGGTGATTAATAAAAATAAATTTGAAGCACAACAACTACACCCACCCACCTCTTTCCTCTGTCTATCTTTTCAGCTTCTATTCGAAACTTCTACCGAGTCGCCTTCTCGAAATAAAAACACGTACATAATTCCAACGTTTCTTGTAAGTTCAACAAACTCGTAATAAAAATTCCGAATCACACGACTTATGGAACAAGTTAGAAGCTGAAATTGTTTACGTTCCCTGCAGTCTGGACCAGACGCACCTGATGCAACTCTTCCGTACGCCGCATGTCCTCGTGCAAAGCTTTTATTCTCAACTGCGCCTCTTGTACCGCCAGCTCCGCAATTTTCACTTTCAATCGTTTCTCCTCGGTCTACAACGGAGGAAATTAGCCCGCGCTTATTACCAGACTGCGGATTCTATAAACGAATTTCATTTGCAGAGAAAAAGTCAAGAACGTGTTCTACCATAAAAATATATTATCCAACTTTAAAACACATTCTTAAACCGATATTGTGACTACTTTATTTTTCACTGAAACCCGCAGTCTATCTATTGCTCGACGTTTCTTACAATTAACACTGCTCAATCTCAACCTACTTCTAGCTGCTGCAGAATCAACCTGTGCTTCAGTCGGTTATGGTAATCCGTCAAGAAAACGTAGCCGCGGGGATCGAACCGATCGTTTCGCGTATCTATACCTTTTGCCTCGTCTTTTTCGTTCTGCTCTTCCACCAAGAATTCCTCGATTTCTTTTTCTCGCGGTAAATCAATGCTCCCAGTACGTTCAAACGATTTGTACCTCTCATAATCTATAAATTTAAGATACCGGAGTAAATTCCGTAACTTGTGTATTTTTATACACCGATTATTTGAATTCAAATAGGAATTCGTTTGATCCTTTACAAGGATATTTGTAACATTTATACGATTCTTTTATAAAGATATAGGAGTTGCAGTGTACTTGTTTATAACTTACTAATTTCGTTAAGGTTTATTTGACTGGTGTTTGGGGGATATTCAAAAGGCGTCGGTTGATTTCCCAAAGTATTTGGACACGCATCTACTAAAAGGTACACGCGTTTAGCCCGAACGATATTATTAATTAGCAGACTGCGGATTTGATTAAATATGCAAGAATAATGAAACATACATAAAGTATCTATAGCAATTTGGGTGTCGTAAAGGTGATATAATGAATAGGAATTTATTCATGCATAAAAATCCGCAGTCTGTTAATTAAACCTAATTAATTATCCTTTACCAAGTCTCCTCGTAGGCACCGAGGGAGCGTCGAGCTCGTCTCTTGGTAATTGCCTATTCTCAGGGTAAATAACAGAAACAGTAACGCTGTTATTTGAAATTTTCGCGTTTGACACGACGATACGATTCTTCGATTTAATATCAGACTCGTTGGTCGATGAGGATACGAGATGGTCTTCGTTAGAAAGATTCTCCTTCGTTTCTTCCGTGTCCTCCTCGATATTTTCATTCTCCGAAACATTTGAATTCTCTGTCTTGTGATCATCAGACATTATTTCGTCTTCTTTTTCCATTTTGATTCGCGGCAATTCTTAAAACATTTTCGAATTGCTAATTGCGCAATCAAATCCAAGATTAACATATTTGAGACCGACGGAATTTGAAGAGGCTTTTAGTAGTTTATTGATATTCATGTGATTTAAAGAAAGTCTAATTTTACTTCAATTCTTATGTTTCGTTTTATACAATTCTAATATGAATAGAGAAACTGAGACTCGAATAAGATTTTACATAATACTTGGGTCACGGTCTGCAATACGTTAAATCCAAGACTGATAAAGGAGTATGTACCAGCGATAACATCCGAATTATTCGATTTCTGAGATGCTCCGTTATCCCGGTACGATTCGGTAAGTTGGTAACCCGATTCCGTTGGAGGATGGTCGGTCAAGGGTCGAAGGAGCCCAGGAATTTCCGAAAACTTGCTCACGGATCCCTTCTCGACCAAAATCGGATAACGATTCCATTCGAGCGACTCGCTCACCATCGAATCTATGTACCTTTTATTTTCCTACAACGCGTGTTGCTCTCAATCTTTGATTTAAATGCAAATACGTACGAACCCGTTTATAAGTCTCAGGACATTTTTAAGTATTTCATACATCATATAAGAAATTATACAATCGTACAAGAGATAATATAATCAAATGATAGATCATGAACTTCAATGAACTCATACTTCAAATTAACTTCCATTTAACAATTTGCATTTGCTATTTGAAATCTCTAATACTGTTTTTACATAAATTGCATTTTCTAAATGTCTCATCTAATATAAAAATCCACAGTTCAATAATTGTTATCAAAGGACCATTTCACATACTTAATAATTAAAATTTGCCATCAATATATCTACTCACTAAAATATCACACAATCAATTTGTTTTAAATATATTCCAACAATGTTTCACGTAACAATACGTCCTGCGACGTGTCCTAAGACTGATGAACGAGAGTGGAACTAGCAATACCTTCCCGTGCGCGGTGGCCTTCTTGCAATGATATTTGTAATTCTGCCAATATTTCTTAAGCTGAGCAGAGGTCTTCTGCGTGAAGCCAGCCTTTTTAAACTCGTTCTCAATGGTCGTCCAGATGTTCTTGCGAGCCAGCGTGGAAGCGCTGCTGTCCAACAGCGGCGCGTACCGCTTCATTATAGCCAACAGATGAACTCGTTCCTCCTTATCGAATTGGCTCTTCCGTCTGTCGACCTCCAACAAATTGCGCGGCATCCTCGTATCGAAAGCCGATCGACGACGTATCGTTGCTCTAACCGACGACACTTGGTCGTACGTCGCTTAAGACCGTTTCGGAATACGATCTTGGCAGAAGTGCGATCGCTTTTGTTCGTGACAAAACACAGACTCGAGTCGATTCGATTTTATTTTTTTCACCAACGATCCATTAGTTCTGTAAATTACCACGCGACGAAAAGGTATTGCCACCCGAGGAGAGATTACTAAAGAGTGGCAGCCTCATGGGACTTTGTCTCGCATGGAAAAGTCGGCAATTTTTTACGTCCTTTAAAATATATTGCCACTGAAATAAGAAGTAGAATGTAAAACACTCGAACAGTTGCCAGATACAAGAACCATGCAATTTCCTTCTAACTCCACCGAAAAGAGCGATCACCGACTGTGTTCTCAGCCCCATTGGGTCCCATTCGCTGTCCCAACGATTACACGAGCACTGTCGTTCTTTAGTAGTATCGGTGGTATTGCATTTGTCTATGGTAATCATGCATATGCATAATGCATACGTATGCATATATTTTTAAACGTCTCGTTCCATTGCTTCGTCCTTCAGACTATTTCTATGACCATATGCCATATGCATTTTGTGAATTGAAATATCAGCACTTTGTTTGATCTTCGTATTATCTTGTAATCGATCCTTCGTTGGTTTTAAATGGCCACTTCGTGGATCGCAGAGGTGAGATCGCATACGTTTCATGAATTCGCATTTATACATGCAGATTTCATGTATGGAAAAATTTGAAACATCAAAAGCCGATATTTACATAACGAAAAGAATTTCTATTTAAATTACCATTTCTAATTCGATACCGTACATGTTTAACTAAAAAGCAATTATTATATTCTATACTAAATATCATGTACGTGTTCTCTATTTAAATTTCACTGAGCTTCTGTTTTATTTTTATTACGAAACGATTTCTAATTTGTCTCTTTTCTCCGAATGGTCACCGCAGTTCAATACGTTGATGATTCTTTATTAAACCGCAGTGGGACCCCGATGCACGGTTGCATCGATCGCGTAACGCAACCACGCGAGAACTTTTGCAATAACGGCACGGATATTCCAGCGATTTGTGTAGCACGCTGCGTAGCTATGCTCGCGACATTAAATTCCACGCAAATCTTTCACGCTGGTCACGCGCTGATTCATCATTTCACCGGTCAAATCCTATTAGCAATTACTTCAGTTAACATCAATCACGTTTCGTGTTCTTATTTCAGGGAGAGCATTATGCTTTCCTTCTCGATAGATAAATGTTAATAAATCGAACGTTGGTAAATGAGCAGAACACGGCTATCAAAATTAGATGCATACTGAGTATCAGACTGCAGTTCTTTACGCATTTATGGAAAAATATTCATGTCTTAAATTTACGAGAAAAAATTAGTCTATTATAAAATCAATTACGAAGAAGATGAAGCTTGCATACATTTAACAGATCGGTGGAAAAATAATTACGCTCTTAGCCAGAGCATCGAAGATCGTAATTATTTTTGGACGTATTACATAAAAGCGCCTAAGTAATATGCGTATGGATAAATGATGTTCCAAGAAAATTCTTGTTAGATTTCGTAATATAATAAATGGATCAAAGACAGCAATTACGTTCGCGGGAAGTTAATATATGAAGTAACGAATTTTGAAAGGTTCAGATGTGAACGAATCGATTTCTCTCGTCAAGAGGAACCATTTCGAAATCTCCGACACGGAAGCATTTCACTTCTTCACCGAAAACAAACGCCCCGGGCTATTGCTCGTTACATACTGTTTGCTCGCCCGTGTTGCAAAGATTTTCCGTCAAATTTTATTCGGTCAAATAGATAGAGCCAAGAGCAAATGTGTATCGAGAGTTTCTTCGCCGGGCTCGTTCGTTCTTGCCGGAGGAGACGACCAGCTGTCGACCACACGATTATGCAAACCCCGCGTCAGTCACCGCGAAGAGAAAATCAGTGTAATTAATCAACGAATGTGCTTTTGCGACGTTTACGACCTTACAAAGACCGCCGTCGCTTTCTCGCGATGCTTTTCGATATAACAAAAAACAAATACGCTGCCCGTTCCCATCGGACAACGTCGCATTACGAATATTACTCGTAATGTACTACAGAAAAGTTATAATGGGACACAGAACAAGTTTTCTGCTCTCGAAAATTTTACGATGGAAAAAACAATAATAATAGTTCTGGTAATGGACATTGAAAATTGTTGTTCGCCTGCAGGAATAAAATGAGTACACTGGTAACAAATTTTAGGGAGCATCCCGAGATAATCAAGATTTTACTACTTCGCGATTCAAACCATGCATTTGCAATAGAAAACAAAAATTGTATTGTTTAAGAGACAAGAAATTGTTTTTCTTACAGGAAGTAAACGATTATTCTACATTTTCATTAACAATAATTCCAGGGATCCGTTCAGATTTGATGTTCAAGATTTAACTAACTTAGAAAGTATCATAAAACTGATAGGGAGCAGATTATTGTGTTTAGCCAATTTTTTTTTTAGTGTGAAAGTGTTTCGTAATCGATTGTAATTAGAGGGTCTGTCGTGTTATCAATTTTTAAACCACGTTCCTAACGCGACTATTACGGTAACAAGCAGCTGCGTTTTAATCGCTTCCACTTTACGCAATCTCATTAAAAGCTGCACGCGAGTTCCTAAACTCGGTTCGAAAGTTTGCAAATTTCAGTTGACGATACCGTAGCATCCCGAGGTCGTTCGTTTATCGTAATAAAACAATTTGATAGTTATTAATCAAAGAGGGTTTAATCTGCCTGGCAAAGGTGGCACCGTTATTCAAGGAATTGAAGATCGTCAACAAGGTAGGATGCCTCGTTTACCAACCATTTCACTCTCAATTTATTTGTCACGCGTCCAGGACAAAGTGTACAATTAATTTTGTTTAATGACTCCGCGAAGCTCCGGACAAAGCGTTCAGGATTTTAATAAATTGCTTTCAATTATAATCAGTATGAAATTGTATTAAAAGGTGTTTAATATAAATTTTCTATCGAAGCTTTTACATTTTAATAAAAGTTTATCCTCTCGAAGCTGTGTCATAAAATCAATTATCATTATTTACTTTTATTAATTCTTATTGACGCATCCCCTATATTGAAATTTGATTTTGGCTCTCAAATATTTCTTTGCTGCTTCGTTGTATTATATTGTCCCAAGTTTCTTTTTAATTTGAGAGATCGTAAGATCGAAACGCGTGCGAGGCATCTAATTAAGGATGTATAGGCTGTATACTTAAACAATGCTAGCATGTTCAATTTGTTA
>NW_017145726.1:40831-51490 GCF_001652005.2 Ceratina calcarata
TTTTGAAGGGGTACCCCTTCAGATTTTGCGAAATTTTCGTTTTTTGCCAATAACTCCCAAACCGTTGGACATACGGAAAAATTGCATACGACCTTTCTTGTAGAGGACGATGAGATCTATAATTTCCATGTAAAAATTTTTAGCTAGCGTTAATAGTTTCTGAGTAATTTGCAAAAAACTGTTTTTTCGTTTTTCGTCCATAACTCTTTCAATATTAATGCTAGCGAAAAACTTTTATATGGAAATTGTAGATCTCACCGTCCTCTACAAGAAAGGTCTTATGCAATTTTCTCGTAAGTCTAATAGTTTAGGAGTTATTGAGGAAAAACAAAATTTTTTGTCAAAAGTTCGCTGATTCGACGGTGAAATGGTCGGATTTTATCAGACCCCATAAAATGCTGATTAATCATACTTAACTCATTAAATATCGAAATTAGAAGAAAAACAACTTTTATTTGAAGCATTTTTCGAAATTTTGAGAAAAAAATTTCCAATTTTTCCGAGATTTTTCCAATGGTAGGAAATGCGTTTTTCTAAGGTACATAAACGTTTGGAATTGACTGTATAGCCAATACATCCTTAAGTGTAACTAAATGTCCAATTCTGGATTGTAATAGTGCGTAATCATGGAGCTACGCGTGGCTATGACCGAAGGTTTGCGCAATGCTTACAGGGATGTGTAATATTAAATTTTACTGGAGGGTACTTCAACGAAACATGCTATATCGCCACGAGACTTTCTCCTTCGCGAATCCTAACACAAAGATCCGAAAACAACACGAAAAGTCTGATACTTCAATTCTTCATTCATATTGCCACATATAAAATGTGTTACCACTTTTATGAATTTCACCCGAGAATCGAAGAATATAAAAACCAGATCATAGAAATTTTTCATACGCAGACCGGTAATATGTTTCTAAACCAATTTGTTAAAAGCGGAACGGCGAGTTTACGAGGCTGAGAACTCAGCGAAATCGCTCGGACATTTTACGAGCAGCCGGTTTAGAATTGAAAAAGTCTGAAAGCGTCCGAAATAAATTTGAAAATTCGTCCGGCCGTACCAATTGTTAAGAGGCAGAGGAGCTTTTCCATCCGGATTGCCATATCGATCTCCTAAATTTTACTCTCGAGTCTTTCGAATTCGGTCACATCTAACACTGTCCGTTGCGTAACGCAATTCTCTGCCTTGATAAATGTTCAAACTCTTGGGAACATAGAAAACCGCGATAAAAATGATGTATCGACCTCGTAAATATTTTAATGAAAACGAACGTTCACGCGCCAATCTTGGGAAAATAGTTGATATAATAATTGAGGATGAGTTCGGTTTTGTAATTGTTTCGAATGCATCTCACGTTTGCTGATCCAGAATCCTTTCATAGACTTCCTTACAGCCGAGAAACGAAGTTTCGTTCTATACATTAGTTAATTGCAAAAGAGAAAACGAAGCACAGTTTATAAAATCTTATGTAAAATCATGTACATAAAAATGGACGTAAGTCTTGCAGGATTTCATATTTTAAATCGATATACCAAATCAAACTCCCATCCGCGAGACTAAAAAATTAATTAATTGAATAATAACATAAAAATTGCGTAACGATCGCTCGATACGGAAATGCATCGGAGCTCCTTGTAAGGCCTCAAACTAAACAGCTGTATTAACGTCATTACGGCGGTACGTGATTTGAAAGGATGTCGCCTTTAGGAGATAAACATATGTCACGGAAAAATTGAACTATCAATCCTACTTCGTCCTAAAAAACCGAACCAATGAGACGTTTTTATCGTGAGCCACGCGGGAGGCTTATTGCCGCGGGCAATTACGGACTTAATTATCCGTTGCACAATGCAACGGGGCACGCGGCTAAGTCACCGATCCTGAGATGCATAGATCATTCCGGGATTCGCCTTTACGCTTCGGAAACCTCCGACTTGGTAAACTTTAAACTTTTACGAGTAAAGTTCTTTATTTCCCTTAGTTTTACGAATTTAAAGACGATCTAATAATCGACAATTACAATCCCTCTGCCAAAAACCATCTCCCTAACTGATTGAATTAAATTGACTCCATGCTCTTATTTGAATATTCCATGCTATGTATTTTTACAAGTTTAAAGAGATAAATTGTTCCTTAATTAAAATGATAGCATTAACTGAAGAGACAAAATTGTAATCTCAAATTGCGGAAATAATCGATTTCTTTTTAATTAATAATTAGCGAGCACGCGTTGCGCGGGTTAAAGCAAAGTGAAAAATTGTTTTTTTTTCTGGTCCCGTTGATAGTACAATTATAGTCGGCAGAGCGATGCCACGCTCTTTCTACATGCCGGCTAGGAAAGGGGGTACAATACCTATATAAAGCTTGAATGAAGATGCTCCCAGCTATTCACTCTCACCTTTCTCACAAAACTGCCGCACGACGCGAATCTTCACGCGGACGAGTCGCGAGGGAAGATCGGATACGTGTTGTTCGTCTCCCGTCGACGAAGGATTTCGCTCCGAGGTGAGTGCATCAACTCGCGTTGTTCATTAACAAAAATTATCGGATAAATCCGATCGCGTCTCGAAGAGAGAATTCAATGCATCGAATCGTGCTCATTCTCATTCGGAAATAGTGCCAATTTATTCTCGGTCGAATGCCCCAGCGAATTTAATATCGGGAAGAAAATTCAGTGGACAGAATGATTGATCGTGTGTAATACGTACGAAATTTCGATCCAAGGTTTTAATGAATTATCTCGGTTTGTGGTTATGATAAATTCTAATACACGTCGCAATGATAATATAGAATAAATAGCTTATTAACTGTAATGAAATAACAATAATGCATGGAACTCGTTCGTGCAGCTGGGATTGTCTCTTAGTTTGAATAAAGTTTCGATGACGATAAGTTACTTCGGATGATCAGTTTGAAAGACGCTGGCACATGTTGCAACAGGATGAAAGACTCATTAATCATACTCTTATAAAAACTGCGTTTACACGGGTCAGGCTTGGGAGGTAAGACGGTAGTGAGCGTTACTTACTCTTCCTGACGGAGTTAACACTTATCCCTTAACGTAGTACTCAGGCGCTATCGTATCGTATCAGAGATAAAATTGAATGATTGCGCGGCCTCGACATTCGTGCAATCGGAAAGGAAGCGATCGATCGCGCACAGTCACCGTTAATTTCCTCTTTTCTCACCGCGTCGTGGAAGGGGGATTATGGGCGAAGGTTGAACGAGCGTGAGAATACGAGGGAGGCACGGGAAAGCGCGAGGAGGAAAGAAGAGGCAGGCTCGTTTCGGCGCGTCCCGAAGAAAGCGCACACGCGTTCTGCGCTAATCGGTCAACTCAGTGGTACTCACACGCTGCGCTTCCAGTTTAGTAGAACGAGAACTCGCTTGGGAACACACGCCGCGATTATTCAACGTGATGTACGAGTTAAGCTAACAAGGATTGTTATTTGCAATTACTCGTTTTCATTAGAACTTCATTAAAAATTTTGAGTATTTGAGGGAACGAGCCAAGTTTACTTGGAAGCAATTGTTGCAATCGTTGAATATTTAGATTATACTAATAGGGATTGTTGTTTGAAATAATTCATTCATTGACAGATAGTTTGATGAACTTGAACATGAACAGGTCTATAATAAATTTTTGTACTACAAAAAATTAAACTATGACTAATGACTCTTTGATCTCCCAAAATCGTCATCTGCAATAAGGGAATGAAACTTTCATTGAAACGATTCAACAATATTTATCTCAAACGTGAGCCGATCTACTATATTTTTCTATTATAAAAACTGACACTGTAATTAATGAATCTCGTATCATTGAATGCAACACGTATCTAAGAATCTTGGAATCGCGTACCACGCCTGCATGATAGCTACGCACGGCTTGACCCCTGGCATCTTTCTGTGAGGCCAAGTATTGCGAAGTTTACCCGGGGAAATATTCGTTTGCCGTCCAATCAAGTGGCGTAATTCCGCCAATTGAAAAAAGGCAAAGTTTTAAGCCTCGAGTGCTGCAATCTTTGCTTCGACGTTGTTCCTTGCCCGCAGCGTAGAGAAAGCCAATATATCGAAAATAACGAAAGGGAAAGTCCGCCAAAAACCGGGAGATGAATAATAGAATATTACGAAATCCTGACGTAATTCACTAGTTTTGTTTTTATACATGATCAAAACATTTACAACAGGCACATTACCGAATGAAATTTAAATACGAATTTCTTTTATCCTTCAGAATGATTAATTTAACGTTTCCCTTTGATTTCGCTATTTCTTGGAAATAATCCTATGCACTTTGTATTTGATTTTCTCTTCTTTTGCTTCTGTACTCGTTGCATTTTCTACAGATACAATTTTTCGGTAACGAACTCAACCCATTTATCACTCATTGACTCATACTATGCTGTATTGACTCTTGCACTGAAGAAACAACTCGAGATCGTTGTTCTGGGTGCATCGCGGAAAAGTACGGTGAAAGCGAGAGTCCAAGCGATTATTTATTTTCGGTGATGAAGCGGTGACAAAGATCGTTTTAGCGCGACCAAATATGCTAACGGGAGAGATGTTCGGAGGCGGTTGCGAGAGATCTGCCAGTTTTCACTGGCAGTTACGTCCGATAGGTCTGGGTTACGGGGACATCGATTGCCTTACGCGCCGAGAAACGCGGCTCGCGGTTTTCTACTTCGCAATGTCAGCCGTAGGCGGTTTGCACAGATTTCAACCTTTTCCGAAATCTTTTCTAACGTAACGATTCAATTTGCAATCCTGAAAGCAAACACTGACCCATTTGAACAAACACTGGTCTTGCTTAAACGAATTTTTAATAATAATCGTCGGCCAGGCAGATACAAATTGGGTTTTAAAATTATATGTCGTGATACAAAATCGTGTCTTTTTTAATGCTGACAGAGACTGCGTCAAATGTAATTTCATTTTTTAAAGCGAATGTAGGTCGAGAACTTATGTAACGAGATGTAACACATTTATGGTTGCATTGAAAATTTCTAGCGTGAGAAAGCTATTGCAAAAAGTAATCGAACATTGGAATTAATTAAATCTCACTTTAAAGTAAACAAGATTGATTTTGACGAGAAATCGGCCTTATTGCCAGGGAAAGCTGAAGAGATACGAATTGTAAAAGAAATGAAGACTTATCGAGATAAACAGAACAGCAATGTGACTAGTAGACTAGACTAGATGCATTCATACAAAAATCCATTTTCTAAATTAATATTACAAATGTCCCATTTTCCATAAAAATCTAATGATAACATAAACGCAGTTTGAATTAATGCCTCTGGCTGAAGATGACTGGATCGTTAAAATGTTACGCTAAGCTCGAGACGGTTACGAAATTCACGCAGGATAATGAACGCGCACCGTTCTGTCGCTTGTTATTAAGCGAAACGGTTGAGGCCATGGAAACGTCGAAGCTCGACCGCAGCATCTCAAGTGCACGTTACACTTGCCCAATCCCTGGTCTGTGGCCGCCGCAAATAACCACCTTGGCTACCACCCCAAAGAGTCTTGCAAACTTTGCGAATTTCCTACGGTAATTAGCGCGACCGCACCAGATACGACCAAACCCCCTCGAGATTAAAATCATTTAGAATTAGAACGAACTTCTCCCATTTTATTTTATTATTAATTGTTAAACTGCAGATTTAATAGAAGAGATAATACCATGAAATATTCATGAAATATTCAATGATATAAAGCGGATTAAGAATGAAATGTCTACTGTGAGTCTAAAGTGATAAAATGAATTCTTATCGGGATTGAAATTCTAAAAAGACGAACTAAATGATTGACACTATAAGAAATATTCTTTTAGCACGAAGTGTTGAAATTATTTTTCTACTGAGGAACTGAGGCGCATATTACACAGACGTCAATCTTAACTATGCGAGATGAATTTTACTGCAGAATCACGTTCCCATTTATTTTAATTCCCAATTCTCGTTTGTGCAACCCTTTGTATAAATCTTCACTGCATTGCTTCTCACGTTCGTTATAGATTGAAGAAATGACTAAATAGGTAAATTGGAACGTTCCCACGCATTCAACCGAGATGTAACCCTTTAATTGCTATTAGCAACAGCATTAATATTCTTTGCATCTACATTTTACCCTCACTTTATAAAACTGTAATATGTTATTTATATGCATCCTTTAACGAATCCCGCGCTTAATCTTAATTAAATCGGAATTCTATTTTCCTGCAGTCGCTCTCTCCCCCTGCATTCCCACGCGTTACAAACTTCAACGTTAGAACAACCAAAATTGATCACGAAAGTTATTGAAAACTTCTATTATACATATTCCATTGAACGTGCAATAGTAGTTTGACTTTGTATTTTCTCTTAACTTCACATGCTTCGTTCATTCGTTTTGCGACATACCACGTATCATATTTGACCAAAAACGGTTGAACTTCGTTGCTGGAATGTGAAACTCGATTTCATTGATCGGAATAAATGGAAAAAACAGTCGCATTGATTTGTTGCGAAGGGTTCAAGGCATAGCACGGTGGATCTTCCGCCGCGACTTTCACCTTTCACCTCGAGCGAGACACGATCCGACGGTTGACTTCGCGAAACCTTTGCCCGAGCTAAGCTCGCTCGCGAGGGGTACGGAACTAAACGAGCGCCGGCGTCACGATTCGGTTTCACTGGGGCCTCGAACCCAAGCTAATATCCGATAGAGAGCATCCGGATCTAGCCAGATACTCTGGCTCGCAAGTTCGCGTCGAAAGCGACAGTCCACCGAGTTTCCCTGTCGAGGACGAACGGCCATCGCATCTACATATCTCGTGTACACTCCGGTTCACAAGTCTGTATTCAGGATAAAATCGTTGAGTTACCCTAAGCCTGTACAAGACTCTATGTGAATAAGTCTGCAAGACTTATTATAATCTGAAATGATTAACATTGTTTTAATATGCAACTGAAAGATTCTATGGAATTAATAAATAGGGATGCTGATTTTATTTGCGTTTCGTCATATTGTAACTTATGAACGGGAGTGTATATGTACCTGAAGAGTACTTTCTATCCTGGCACGAATAGAAACCATCTACCATTAACCATTTCTCACAAGCTTTTGTCCAGCTCCTCGAGGTATAATTTGACAAATGTTCGATCTGCTACTCGAGATCATTAAAACAATTTCAATCGTTCTTCATCTATTCATCTGGTCAACGAATGTTGAATAGTAAATCTGATTGCAGTAAAACAAAGATAATTGGCGAACTAACAACAAATCTGATTGCACCGGAATGAAACGAATATAATTGGCAAGCTAAAGTTTGCACTTTCTCCGCAACTCCGAAACGGCAGTAAAAATAAACTGGCAAAGGAATTGTCTCCGTTCGCGCGGTGGCTGACAATGAGACGCGCGTAGAATCGCAGACGCGTGAAAGTAAAAGCGGCACGCAAAGTAGCTGCACGGCTACGTCAAAAATTCAAGTTCGTTTTCTCGTCCCAGCGGGAAACGGTTGCGCAATCACCGAAAAGACGCGACGTTAATTAGCTTCGACTCACGCGAATTCGAACGCCGACTTGGTCATAATCTGATCTGACGAAACCTCTGAGAATCAACGAACAATCGTGGAAACGTGTTTGCCACGAGACTAGCGTTGCGACTTCTTCACATTTTTCTCTGAAAATCGTGACGAAATCGGACAAGTAGATTGTACATTAGATGCGTTTATACAAAAATTCAATCTGATACGAAAAATACGTTACAATGTCCGTGTACATAAAATAATGCACATCGAAATGCATACTATATGCAGTTTATAATAAAATGAACACTGCCAACCATTATAAACGGTTTAATTTCCCATAAAAATCGGTAGCATTCCCAGATACGTGTTTGCAATAGAATTAGTCTTCCGTGACGACTAATGAGCCCCCATTGTTTATACCGTCGCGCACAGCCTTGAATGCGAAAAATTCAAGGTTTCCCCGGTGTCAACGTTCTCTACGATGTTTCCTCCAGCATGATAAATCGAAAATGCAGAATCAGGAAGAGAGAAAGTAAAAGGATTGTCGTTTCAGGTGGAGAAATGAAGGAAATCGCGACGTTCCTGATCGTGGCCGGTCTGGGCATAGCTATAAGCCAGGAGTACAACGGGGGACATGCCTTGTTCGTCAGAACGCCGGCGGGTAAGAAATAGAGTCACAGAGATGAAGGGAGAGATCAAAGAAAAAAAAAAAGACCGATAACCGTGAGCGATAAAACGGTCAGCGAGTTTGATCAAAGAAAATCGTTTAAAATCCATTAGCGCACTCGAGAATCCAGCGAGCTGCACCCGCGTCGGCCGCAGAAGTGATGGCGCAAAATATCCTAGAGTGGATTCAGGGCATCTACCGACAGGGCGCACGTAAACGTACGTTCTCCAGGAAGAGCTATAAAACTACCCCTAAAACAAGTTCTTGATCGAGAAGCGATATGATACATATTAGATAAAATCCATTAAAAACAGAGTACAATTGTTTTATAAATATAACTAAATATACTCCGTACGATTTTATTACGTATCGTGCATTGACCAAAAACTTTTTAACAGGGGTAGCAAAGCCCTAAGCCGAAGGATTAGTTCTTTCGTATGGCTCTTACTCTTTTATTCTTCTGACAAATATAAAACCCTGATACTTGGACGAATCAGTGGCCCTTACTCTAAAAATACTCCCATAAACTTTCTTCTAAACAATAACCACGGTTTTCAGAATGCGGTTAACCATGTACTTTAATAAGTACAGCACGAGTGCACGCTTCTTATCAAATCTCACGAAGGGGCGCACCTCTAATATAAACCTTCAATAAAATTGATAACGCGAAGCACAAACATGTATTAGGGGAACCGCACGATTTCAGATTTCAGGAGAGAATCGTGTGACGTCGACTAACTTTGATGATACCTGGACATTTTATATCAATTTTAAAAATGAATTTCAGATACATAAAGACTCGTATTCTGATATTCAATATACTCCTTGATTCCATGTATTTTTATGTCATCCATCATCTCACATTTCCTGCATACGATATGCACTCACGATCAGCTTCTGATGTTCACATACTTTATACTTCGTAGTGAATATCTTTTTACATATGCAGTCTAACGATATCAGATTTTAAGACCAATTATTTTACAGCTCGACAGCAGTCAGATACAACAGGCTATCTACCGCCGTACAGCACTCAGAGACCACCGGAACGACCTCGTCCATTCCAACCTCCGCCTTCCCAACAACCGAGCTACTCACCCTCTCAGAACGAAGTGACGAATTTCCCCTTCCAGAGACCTTCGAGTGGTTTCTCACCGCCGAATCAGTCTCCAACGTTCTCTACTCAGAAACCAACTTATATTCCACCAAACAGTCAATCGTCTTACGGACCATCGTCTTACAACCCTCGGCCAACTACAACTTCTTACCCAAGTTCCGGCTCCTCGGTTTTTCCGCCGTTTAGTTCGACCTCAAGACCGAGCTCCACCACTCAGACCGGATTTTCCGCTACGGGTGGATACTCGACTAATTATAATTACGCTAGTACCGGTGCTACTAATCAATATTCGACTCCCGGTGGATTTTCTACTTATGGTTACCCGAGCTCGAGGCCCAGTTCTACTTATGTCCCATCGTCCCCGTCTTATCCTACGCCTTCTTACGGTTACCCGTCCGGGAGACCTACAGACCAGGGATACCCTGCCGTTACTCCCATCGATACCAGTGGAGGAGTCAGCGGCTCTGGAGCCGTTGAAACTTCTGCAGGAACCGGTTCTTTCACCGGGGAAGGTAATTCAACCTTGCCCTCTGCACCCCAATTTATTTTCAAGGAATAAGTAAAGAATTCGTATGTAAAACTGTAAAGTACGTATATAAACTGAAATTCTATACGATAGGTACCGAAACGGGAGCAGATGATGACTCGAAACACCCCCCGCACATTCACGCTCTCGACGTCCAGTGCAGTAAAACTATGATGACCATCAACATCGAGTTCAATCGCGTATTCGACGGAGTTATCTATTCCAAGGTAATCCCGAGTTCCCTTCGTGTTGAACTCGAGATTTACACCATTTCTTATCACTTTCCAGGGATTCTACATGAACCCAGAATGCAGATACGTGGGACAAAACTCGGGACAGACTAAATATTCGTTTACAGTGAGCTTGAACTCATGTGGTACGCAATTCATTAATGATTTTGGAGGCGAGGCTGGTCAAGCTTATTTGGAGAACGTGCTAGTTCTACAGGTAATTTCATCGTCTCTTATAAATCTACCTCTAATGAAACTCATTTGTTAAAACTTGATATTTGTTTAGAACGAACCAGGTATACAAGAAGTTTGGGACACGGTACGTCGAGTTCGTTGCCTGTGGGAAGGCAACATTAACAAAGCCCTATCAGTGAACTTCTCTGTAGATATGTTGAATCAAGAAATAGTAACCTTCAGCGGTGATACCGCAGTAGCTAAATTGGATATACAAGTGGGAAGAGGACCATTTGCCCCAGCCGCTGACGGACTTGTTAAGATCGGAGAAACCATGACTTTAGTCGTCTCCGTGGAAGGAGATCCTGGATTCGATCTTCAGGTATTTAATAGAATATTAAAATAAATCCAATGTACATAGAAATCTGAGA
>NW_017145727.1:0-7986 GCF_001652005.2 Ceratina calcarata
AGTGCCGGACTCCTACCGGCTAAAACCCCCCGATGGCTCCTTATACCGGCGCATGTGTGGGAGGCCCGGGGACCCCTTGCGGATTGCACCCGGGCCCCACGCGCCATGCCGGGTTGGCACATCGATATGATCTACTACAATGAGATGCACAGATATATTAGCGGCCAGGTGCCGAAGGAAAAGAGTGCCCTTTATACATACCTCCACTAGGGAGCCATCTCTAGTGGAGGACAAATCAAATAATAATAAGAGATAAATAGTTCAATAAACGTGAACCATGTCAAATAAATATCATGGAGACTTCTTTATAAATAATATGTAACGTATGACATGTTATGTGATAAATAACGTGAAGTGGATAATTAACGAAGTCGATAGATAAATAACGTGATACATATCAATACATATCGATAAATAACAGAGAAACATATCAATAAATAACAGAGAAACATATCAATAAATAACAGAGAAACATATTAATAAATAACGGAAAAACATATCAATAAATAACAGAAAACATATCGATAAATAACAGAAAACATATCGATAAATAACGCTTAGAGCAACAGATAAATAAATAACATATATGTAAGTAAGAGGATAAAGATATGTGTCAAAAGGATAAAAAAGAATAAAGTGAGAGTGTATAATGGAACCGATAAAGCATATAAATATGTAGAAAAGTCGGGGATTAAGTGATCCTAGAGTGCTCTCTTAATCTCTCTGCTTTTTCTTTTTCAGAGATAACAGTGCAGATGAAATAACTGGCTTTAGTCCAGTTCTTTGAGGATCGAAGCATATAAGTGATTAGTGAAGTAAGCGTAGAGATGGAATTGGGTGATCTGTGTAACATACGTCTGCGGTCCTGCCAGGCTGGACAGTGGAAGAGTGTATGAATGTTGTCGTCGCATTCAGAGTCACAGTGGTGACAGGATGCTGACGTTTCTTTCTTGATACGTGCTAAGAATTTTCCGAAACAGCCGTGTCCGGTAAAAGCTTGTGAGATATAAAAATTAATTCTACCATGAGGACGTTTCATCCACCGATCAAAGGAAGCGAAAATTGCTTGACCAAGAGAATTGTCAGGAAAATTTTGAGTGGTGAGTCTCCTTTTCCACTCGATACGCATCGTTTCATGAAGATTCGCCTTTAACCGAGTTATCTCATTACGGCGCAGGTTCCTTCGTTTTTTAAGAGCTTCGATGTTGTGGTAAGCTTTGGCGGTGAATTCGATCTGGATATCGAGCGGGATACACCTTGCCAGCAATAAAACTGATAATAATGCGGCCGTCCTATAGCAGCATGCTATTCTATTCGCCATCTTCTTTTGGGCAGCTAGTAGGTTTCTACATAGATTTTTACTAGATAAAACTTCTTGCGACCATATCGGTGCACCGTATAATACCATGGAGTTAAAGGTATGTGAGTATAAGCGCCGGGTAGATTCAGATGGCCCATTAATATTAGGAAGGATTCTTTTGATGCGATTAATGAAACCGGTAACTTTTGGAATAATTTTTTCTATGTGCGTGGAAAAAGTGAGCCGTTCATCAAGAAACACTCCCAAATATTTAAACGAGTCGACAAAGAATATTTTAGATTTGTCTAAGACTATATAGTTTACGGTATCATTCTTTCTAGCTCGTGCTGGAGTGCTACACATAACTGCAGTTTTGTGAGCGGCCACCCTGAGACCTAAAGATCTAATGCTGTCAATAACATGTTGAGTGGAAATGGAGGCGATAAGGCGACAACTCTTCCGGTCACAGTGCGAGGTTAAAATCAATGTATCGTCGGCATAACCTGTAATCTCTGATTCGAAAGGGAGGCTTAGGTTAAGTATGCAATCGAAACCGATGTTCCACAGAGAGGCTGCTAAAACAGAGCCTTGGGGAACTCCGGCACACACTTTTTTGACTACTACATGGCCCTCCTTGTTAATGGCAAAAATTTCACGTTCTCTTAAGTAATTTTGTATTATTTTAATAAGGTAAGTCGGAACTTTTTTTGATATTAATCCTTTAATGATTGCTGACCAAGGTATAGAGTTGAAAGCATTACTGATATCAATGCTAACAGCAATAGTAACTATCCCATTAGCATAATTATTCCTGATTTTGTTACAGACGCGAGAGAGAGCTTGTAGAGTGCTTCTTCCTTTTCTGAATCCATATTGGAATTCAGAGAGCCTGTGACCGGAATTGTTCATGTGTAGTTCCAGGCGTTCAACAATAATCCTTTCGAATATTTTGCCTATATCATCGAGCAGACAGAGCGGTCGATATGCTGCAGGATCATTTAAAGGCTTGCCAGGTTTATACAGAAGAAATAACTTGGCTTTCTTCCACATCGTGGGAAAGATTGATTTCTTAAGACAGTCAGTGTACATCTCTGAAATGTAGGTAATATTTTTCCTAATTAAGCAGGCTACAATTACTGCTGGAACACCCGATATTCCAGGAGCAGAATTCTTTTTTAACATTCGCTTTACAGCATATTCGACCTCTCTGTCTGTGACGACAAAGTTATGATGCCAGGTGAAGCTGCCTGTTCTTACTTTCCTGTCAGTGGGTGATGGGAATAGATCATCTAGGACACGCCTTAATACGGCCGGATCTATGTACTCGGTGAGTGGAATATGAGTAATGCTATCTTTTTTTGTTGCCCATTTATAGGGACGTCCCCAGGGGTCTTTATCGATTGTGGATATGATGGATTGCCACTGCAAGCTTTTAGCTTTGTCTATGGAGTGTTTAAGTTTTTGTTTGCTGACTCTATATTGCAGTTCAGCGGCATTAGCTACTGTAAAGGTAATTTTCCCGCTGTATGCTTTCTTTTTTAACTTTTGCCAGTTTCTTCTAGCTTTCTGGCATTGTGACCGAAGATTTTTTATTTCTACCGACCACCATGACTGAGGAGGGAGTTTAGAGGTAAAGACCTTCCTAGTCATTGACAGATTGCAAAGGTTAGTTAACGATGAATTGATGTTCTTGATTCTTTTATAAAAGGAGGGTTTTGATTTCGTGGATCTGTTCCAGGCATCTGTTATAGCCGTAGCTTCACAGATGTCTTCCTTCAGTGATTTTATATTCCATCTAGGGAATATACTGGCTTTGTTTTTTCTGGAGACTCGAGCAGGTATAGACATTAAAAAATTTATATATTGGTGGTCGGATAGGGATTCGGTCTCCTCAACACACCAACCGGTAATATGAGCGGCAGCTGCTTTATTTGCAAAGGTGATGTCCACTATCGATGAACCCTGAGGACGGATACACGTAGGTTTGTTCCCTTTATTTAAAATAATCAGGTTATTTGACTTTGCCCATGCTTCAAGAACCTTTCCTCTAACATTATTACTCTGGCAACCCCATGCTGTGGATGCAGCATTAAAGTCACCACCTACAATAATTGAGAGACCTTTTCGTTGGTTAATAATCTCAGCTATTATTCGAAGTTGATTCTCGAATTCAACGCGTTTTTCGCTAGGAGAACAGTATACAGATACTATTAGAATGGAGCGGATAATAATTGCAACTATATTATTTTCACAGGTGACTAATTGTGTTTGATGAGAAGAGAGTCCTTCTGCAACAATTGCAGCCCTGCACGCAGTGTCACCGAACCAGCCAGGCCTGCATGGATTGTAGGGTTCTGATACAATTGCGACGCACGAGTTTCTCTGTACAATATTTCTTTCGAGAAGAGACTGGGCTGCAGACGCATGATTCAAGTTTATTTGGATGAAAGGTATAGAGGAATTATGGTTCATAGCAGCGTATAGTTTGTCTCAACCGATTATATAAAGTATAGCGAATAGAATAGAATAAAATAAAAAGATGTATTTAAAATAAAGGAATTAAAATAAATAAAATAAATAAATTAATAAATAAATANTTAATTAGGTAAAACTTGTTAACGCTTTGTCGTTGCAGGTTCCTCCACCCTGATGCGATTACCCTGGATTTTGTTCGATAATGGAATGGTGGAACGGGTAGGAACGCTATTCAGACTTTTTTTAAAGTTCTGGAAGCTTTGGCAACTTACAGTTCCCATCTTGTGATCGTTTTTAAATTTGTTCCGTTCACATATTTTACAAATAGATTCTGATGAGGAGCACGTACTGGATGGGTGCCCTTGGTGACCGCATTTATAACACCAGTCTATCATATCAATTTCTGACGTGCAGTTATTTCGGACGTGTCCGAAGTCCCAGCACTTAAAGCATTGGATGGGTCTGTTCTCGAGGGGTAAGAACTTAGCAGTGGACCAGCCAATTAAGGCAGATTGTTTCGATATTAGTTTAAAGGCTGCAGTTTCATTGCACTTGCACCAGACTGTGGCCGTTCCCCTTGTATTGGGTCGAACTGGGCCAAGTATGAAGCTTTCATTATCTCCACATATGGTGCGTAAAGTGTTATTAATTTCTTGGTGGGAGGAGGCTAAATCCAGATTCGTTATGAGAAGTTCTTTGTATTTTTTAGGACACGAAATATTAACGTCGCCTGAGGGGAAGAGAGAACTGATTTTGTTCATTAGCGTGGGACCCAGCTCGTCATTGCCCTTCTTAGGGATTTCAAGGAGTAGGCCACCATTCATCGCAGAGCGAGGTTTAATTGAGTCTATTCCTAATTCTTGCAAGTTAATGTTCTCTTTGGCCTTTGTTAGGATTTCGCAAAGAGATAATCTACTATTTTTGTTTGTAGAGATATGAATGACTTCAACATTTCGCGGCTTCTTCATTAGGCGAGAAGGTTGAGGAGTTTTAGGAAGTGTGGCAGCTTCGGTTGTAGTGGTGCGCCGGGTATTCAATTTCGGAGAAAGGTTCCTCCTGCCTTTGGATTTCGTAACTTCGGCCCAGCTTTCCGGTAACTGATCTAGAGGTTTATCGGAGTTGACCGTTACTAACGGGGTGTGAGCAGGGATACTCAGGTTCGTTGTTGTGGAAGGTATGTTTAGTGAAGGTAAGTTAGGACGTGTATTGGAGGGATGCCGTGGTTTCTCTCCAAGGAGACTCACAATCTCTTTTTTGAAGTTAATAAACTTAACTTCCATGTTTTTGTTTATGGTATCTATTATTTTTTCTAAATCAGATGGACCCATGAACGGAGTAGGGGAGGAAGGTGCCGAAGGGGGAACAAAATCATAGGAGGTTTTGGATGCTTGCGTGGATAATTGGAGTTCGACCGACTTGAGTCGAGATTCAAGTTGTCTAATCCGATCAGTAAGTATCAGGTTCTTTTTAGTTAGAATTTCGGATTTTTTACACTTGTGGTCTTTAGTAGTCTCATGAATTAACTGTGAGCAAGTTTTCTTAATCTTTTCTTCTGTTTCTTTTAATATTTTAATGTACCCTCCTTTTAGATTAGAGGAGGTTGAGCGAACGACTTCTATCTTCTTTACGCAGCCAAGAAGTGCTCCAGTTATATTTGAAGAAGTGTCGTCACATTCAGAAGAGATGTTACTCGCTCCTTCGACGTCGGAGATATTGGCGTCGTCATATTCGAGGTCGCTCTTTTTATATGTTTTCTTCTTTCCTCGACTGCTGTTTTGCGAGGATTTAGAACCATTTGCTTCATCTTTTTCAGCACTCTTCGAGGCAAGGGCCCTTTTGCGCTTAATGGAGGAAGTGGATACGGGAAGGGCCTTAGAGAACGATTCGTCGCCTGCTATGCCAGTTAAACCTCGACTGCCAGACGGTGGAGTACGAGTAAGGGAGTGACGAGGCGTATGTCCCAAAACATAGGAGGACATGTCCGGTATGTCGAATTGACTCTTCTCTTTGTCTCTAGTAAGTCTCGAGTCACTATCTTCCTCGGTTGAAGGATTTATGATAGATTTATCATTTGCGTGGATATCGGTATACTCAATTGCAGTTGTGTTGCCACTGAGAGATTTCTCAAAGTGAGCAGTGGGACTGTTCGATTTTTGCGTGGGTTTGGTGACTTGTGTTTTGTTAGTTTGTTTTTTGAAAAATTCCATAATGTAATGTTTTATACCGCTTATACATCAGGGAGCGGGCAGCACGCAGGGGGGTACACCCGTGGCTCTCCTCACTCGGCGGAACTCCGCCGACCCTACGCTAGCTCTTTATCCCCCGGGGAAACACGCACGGGGGATGCTCGCTCGTCAACACAGTTGGAGCTCCGACACTCCAACCCAAGATGTAATACCTGGCCAGGGCCCGAAGGGGGTATTCCCGGTCGTCATGCGCAAGGAAGGCCTCAGCAGTGCGAGGCACACATCAGCCCCCAGTGAAGCAGGGAAACTACGCCGCTGCAGCACCGGGAGCACTCCCAGCCCCCTCAACGCATGCGACAGCCCATACAATCATTCACGCTCACATTCGTACCTAAGGGAACTAGACATAACGAAACACAGAGGGAAATTAAGGACAGGAGAGGATTGGAAAGAAAAGATAGATGTAGGATAGATAGGTAAATAAAAAAAATAGAAGAATAACATACTTATGAGAACTAGGCTTAAGTTAGGATGTCAGAAAACAGCTGGGTATTTGTGACACAGACCTTATATGTTTTAGATTCAAGTAGGGGAGTGTATAGAGCAAAAGAAGTATTAGAGTATAAATAGAACATACAGGCACACAGTGATACAGAGGTAAGTCCAAAAGGTAAGATAAATAATATAAAATATGTAGAATAAATAGAATAAAAGTAAAGAGAAGAAAAAATATAAAGTAAAATTGTAGTAAAATAAAAAAGGATAAAATAGAATAAAACGTTAAGAGACGATATAAAAACATATAGGATTATTTGAGTTTCAAAAAGAAACTGTCAGAATAAATAAAATTGTGCTATTAAAAACGACTAGCTAATAATTCTTTCACCCGTGCATTCCTCCTAAGTAAATGGATGAAATGAACAATTGATTTGACAGGGTATAAAATATGTTACGAGGTGTAGGAAAACCTGTGATGTAACATGATTATATTCATTAGGCAAATGCTTTTAATCATTCGATTTAATATGAGATAGGATACAATGAACAAGGTAGGAAGCTTTTAATCTATAGAAGATATATAAGGATCATTTTAATTTATTGAGTAAAAGAAAAGGTTATGTGTCACTTAGCTGCATGTAGGAAACTGTTTTAAAACGCAAGAGAATTCAGAATAGCCTCTAACTGTCTTTTAAGTGTTCGGTGGTTAAAGAGTAAAAAAATGACACTGGATTTGGGCTAAGATCCCGAGATGTACAGGTCGTCTTATTTAAGCTTGCGTCATATACTTTTGTACGTAGTAGATGACATATAGGGTTATGTTGCACGAGCATCTTGTCTATTGCGGCTTGTAGTATTAGTCGACGAGCTGTGGTATTTCGACGATTGGAGCATGTGAGCCAATCATGAGATAGAGATATTTTCATTGGAGTATATGACATTGCGTCATGTATGTTGGCCAGTAATAAATTAGAATTTATGTAATTGGCTACTATGGGCCAATGAGATTAGTGCTGAAATAGTACTGGCTGATAAGTAAATGGAATATACAAAACGATAAAATTAAATGGTTGGCGCATGCGCATCACTTAGGCGGCAGACGTATATGAATATGTAACGTATTTTGCTCATGATTGATAGATAGAAGTATTTAATGCTAAAGACTGACCTTATTGATGATACGGGTATATCCTAAACGACTCCGTAGGTATTTTTACTCCCTCAGAACTGAGTTTGACAGGATACTGGAAGGAGAGAGGCGCGTGAAGAGTAGAAGAGGGGTCGACCTCGTTGTGACAGTTCATGTCAACGGCCATCATTACTCACGAGACACATAAAATTCACAGTTTACAGCACAAGACAATACGAGAAAAATATGGACGATATACCAAACGAAACGCGATGAATCACTTAATAAATAAGGACACTTTAGAATAATTTGTTGCACTTGATACACACGTAAACGGGGCACGAAGACGGAGCGGCACGACAACACGTCTTTACCGCTCGACGGACCGAGGCCGACCC
>NW_017145728.1:0-300 GCF_001652005.2 Ceratina calcarata
AATACTGTTATTCTACGCGACGCGGGATCTGGCTACTACCAGATCTTTCTCGGTTAGAACTAGTTCCATCGCGGCTCTAGTAGGTACCGCAATCCAAATGATAGCGGACTCTACCCGTGACTCTAACACCCGTATAGGCTTACCGTAATGGTAGCCGAATGGTCTTGAGTCGCTCTTGTCACTTCACTGAGTGACGAGAGTCGCAGACCACTGTTTGTGGAAGGCACGTCCTCACAACTAGAGATTCCTTCCCCCAAACAGAGGTTTTCAAAAATCACTTAACCTAATAAGTGCGTTCGG
>NW_017145729.1:0-300 GCF_001652005.2 Ceratina calcarata
AATTTTTATGTCGGGATCAGAATTAATCCAATGCCTAGCACACGCAATCTGTTGTTTGAAGATTAAAATGTAAAACAGTGATAAAAATTGCGATAGAAGTAGATTGCAGCTTTTGCCTGAAAAACTCTCGAGTGTCCTTTCATTTGTATGTATAAAAGGATCCATTGTATTTACATTTTTTCTTATTTCTTCTGTAGCAAAACATGGTCTAATTTCTTAAATTATCTTGTTTATCTTAAAAGAAGATTTTTCTCTACAACATTTAGAATACAGGTTTTTATGTAAACAAAAACTTGTTGG
>NW_017145730.1:0-300 GCF_001652005.2 Ceratina calcarata
GTGAATCCTTTATCCTAGGCCCAGTCCGTCCGAACCTGAGAGGCTCAGCCACAGTGTGGTGTAAATGTGACGAGTCTGCAGCATACAAATTACTGACGATAAAATCTCTTTCTATAGGGTGGTCGCAGGCTAAATTTCAACCACTCGAAAATAGACCAGTACAATGTTTTAAGTGCTGGTCATACGGACACGTGCGCAATACCTGCACCTCCAACGTTGATATGGAGGGATGGTGTTTTAAATGCGGTCAGAAAGGACATCCTGCCAGCACATGTGATAATGAAAATCCTACATGTTACC
>NW_017145731.1:0-300 GCF_001652005.2 Ceratina calcarata
CTGCTGGTCCGCGGGTCTCCGGGCAGCAACTGCTGAGGCGTTGTGATCCTCGCTGACTGCAGCTGAATTGCCTGGAGTTGGTACGTCCAGGTGAGGGCGGTGTTCCTTTTGAGATCCCGCATGCGAGGACGGACACGCCATGGGTCCGTGGGTGTGAGCCCATGGGGAACCTCGAGCCTGGAGGAACCCATAGCGATTTGTTCCAGTTTGTATTTAATATGCTCCGTCCGCTGATTGTTTTCTTTCTTCTCCAGTACGTCTGTAGCTGGCACCGTGGGGATCCCGGTGGATGGCAAAGAT
>NW_017145732.1:0-300 GCF_001652005.2 Ceratina calcarata
TAAACGCCGCTCTTAACCTCTAAATATGCGTATACGTATTTTGATAAACTCCAGCTACAATTGGCTGAGGTTATTTTTGTAGCGCAATTATTGCTCGTTTTCGGGGCATCGAATTTTCCAAACAATTATCCAAGCAAGCATAATTAACAAATTTCACGTGTTAATTTCTTGTCAGCTACACATTTTGAAATAATTGCGAAAATGAATATTGGAATGTGTCTGAAATTAGATAAGGAATTCCTGAATAAAATTATTTAAATTCCTCCCTTTATAAGATTCGTCGTATCGCACAATCGTCTC
>NW_017145733.1:0-300 GCF_001652005.2 Ceratina calcarata
ATGTATTAGCTCCTCCGAATCTATTGGGAAGGCGAGACCTCCTCCAGTTTTAAGCATATGTTGTTTCCTATTCGAGTCTGCTTTCCTACATCTTAAAGATAATTCTAATTAATATCAAATAGAAATAAATGTCATTCAAACCAAACATTGTTGAAAGTAATACATATAAACAACGTGTTATACATACCGATAGTTCAAATTTTCCCAGCATCGTTTTAATTGTTCTGCTGTACGATGAATATAAATTTTATGATCTCCTGCTTGAGCAGCATATTCTTCAGCTTTCAGGGCCCACGCATT
>NW_017145734.1:0-300 GCF_001652005.2 Ceratina calcarata
ATATGCCGCCTAAGATAAAGTATAACCAAGTAGTCGAAGCCGAAGACGCCGGAGAAAGCACAGGACAGGTTGCCTAGGCGGAGACCGGGACCATAACTAATCAGAGTCAGTTTAGATGCTGGATTGAAGAAGCTGGTCGTTTATTCAGTCCGGTGGCGTCTACTCCATAGAGTTATTACAGACTGAGTTGGAAAGGTTGCCCGAAAACCGTATCCTGAATAGAAAGAGAGAGACAATAAGAGGCCTTTCTTTATCTCTTTCTCCTAGCGCATGATAGAAAGAGACAGAAAGAGGTCTTCT
>NW_017145735.1:0-300 GCF_001652005.2 Ceratina calcarata
TGTAGAGCCCTACCATATCGACGTGATGTTAGCGGGTTGGTGAAACAGAACACGCTTACCTCTCGAGGAACATTACCGACGGGTAACAATTACCGAGAGTGTACAGACAGATTATCTTTTCCACCGAGCCCATCCGCTACAAAGCAAAGTTTCTAGCACCTCCTACCAATTCTTCACGAACTAAAATGTGTGAATGTGTGAACGATCTATGTGTGCGTGTATTCATATACAGGGTGTAAACCTATTAGTGGGCAATATTTTAAGGACGAGTTCTTTGGTCGAAAATAAGTCGAAAATCAA
>NW_017145736.1:0-300 GCF_001652005.2 Ceratina calcarata
ATTCCAGCCCTTTGAACTAGCTGAAGTAGCAATACTGTTATTGCCAATGTGGTCGCCCTCGAGCCGCAGTTCTTAGCCCGTTTGCTGCGCTGTGATAAATGCTAACTCGATGAGGTTCTTGGTTCTTATTGACGCCCAGCGCGCCGCCGGAAAATCGTAGAGGGCGAGTAACTCTCCAAAACGCACGGTTAAAATTTACCTCTCCCCTTCTGCGCATCATTACGGTAACATCGTCAACGTTCAGCACCAAGCAATCGGTGCCTCCTGGGCATAATGGACAGCATAAAATAATCTATCAAG
>NW_017145737.1:0-300 GCF_001652005.2 Ceratina calcarata
CATGTTGTTGAAATCTTGAACGAAACCAATCAACAGAATACGCCACCCTTCTCCGAACCCCTCCGTACACCAGAAATCAGCATAACTCATCAGAAATGAGCATACTCTAAATCTCGGCAGGGTTAGCGTAAGATACGCTGGGGAAATACCAGGCGGCGCTGCTGCTGCAGAAAAGACAAAACCCTGCCTTTAGGCAAACACAGGGTTTCTAATGATTGGGGTTCGGGCGGGACTCGAACCCGCACCCCGGTGCGACAGGCCGGTAGTCTAACCGACTGAACTACCGCATCGCACTTGTGC
>NW_017145738.1:0-2992 GCF_001652005.2 Ceratina calcarata
TTGAATTAAACACGGTTACATACGGCACAGCATCCGCTTCGTTCTTAGCTACGCGGGCCCTTAAACAGGTTGGCGAAGATCATGCAAAATCATTGCCTTCGGTGAGTCAAATAATCATCCACGATTTTTACGTAGACGATTTGCTGACGGGATCCGAAACATCAGAACAAGCGATTGAAATACGTAAATCTTTGACCTTAGTCTTATCACAGTACGGTTTCCCTCTTCGCAAATGGGCCAGCAATGATCCTACGGTTGTTTCTTACGATAAGGATAGTTCGAATAATCAGATAGAAATTAGGCCAACAGACCGAGAATCTAAAACATTAGGTTTATTGTGGTCAGCTGAGACAGATGAACTTCGATATGCTCTCACAAATCCTCGACCCAATAAAATTACAAAACGCAACATATTGTCCGAAATAGCGCAAATTTTCGACCCGCTCGGTCTTATCGGTCCTATAACCGTCAAGGCAAAATTGATCATGCAGGAACTCTGGCAACTTCAAGTCCATTGGGATGAAAGTCTGCCGCAAGATTTTCACACGCGTTGGATCAATTATCGGCAAGAACTGAATGACCTCGTGTCATTGTCAATACCGCGTCGGGTAGCAGGCGACCTTACACAGACAATCGAGCTCCACGGTTTTTCGGACGCTTCCGAAAAGGCTTACGGAGCCTCTGTCTACCTGCGCACACGGACGGATACGGGATCATGGCAATCGCACCTCTTATGCGCCAAATCCCGTGTTGCCCCCCTAAAAACCATCAGCCTACCGCGATTAGAGCTGTGTGGTGCATTGCTTCTAGCTCGATTAGCAAACAAAGTAAAGACCGCATTAAATATCGATAATTTACGCGAATCATATTGGACAGATTCCACCATAACTTTAGCTTGGATTAGAAATGAACCATGTAGATGGAAGACATTCGTAGCAAACAGGGTATCGGAACTTCAGCAGCTTACGTCATCCAATCATTGGAGGCATGTCATGTCTGAGGACAACCCCGCAGATTTAATATCGCGCGGAACCAATCTTTCGTCAATTAAAAATTGCTCCCTGTGGTGGCATGGACCCTCATGGCTTTTACGGGAATGCAATGAATGGCCTTCTTCCGAAGCTACGCCGGAAATCGTGCCTGAGGCAAGGCAAACTACCACGACACACTTGGTCGCATCCGAAATCCCTGCGATCGACGAATTTGATTTAATCTCTCGTTATTCATCCTACTGCAAATTACGTCGCGTAACAGCGTACTGTCTTAGATTCATAGTGAAACTTCGAAGCAAAATACGCACTAGTAGCGCGGAAGATAACCAAAAAACCGGTCCAATAACAACTATTGAACTTAGTCAAGCAAAAAGGGTTCTCGTAGGTATTGTGCAACGAGCTCATTTTGCTAGAGAATTGGAATCTTTAATTCAAAACAAATCCATAAGTCTCGGAGGCCGCTTGGCAAGTATAAATCCTTTCGTAGATGAATGCGGATTAATCAGGGTGGGCGGAAGATTAAAAAATGCTAGCATGACTTTCGGACAAAAACATCCAATGATTCTACCCACATCGCACCCATTAACGACGTTAATCATAAGAAACGAACACATTAGATTATTACACGCTGGCTCTCAACGGACTCTCGCATCATTGAGAGATAAATTTTGGATATTATCAGGCAGGCGAGTCGTCAGAAAAATTGTGCGCCAATGCGTGAGATGTTTTCGTGCGAATCCAGTCACGGAATCACATAAAATGGGTGATTTACCTACTGAAAGAATCACTCCAGCTCGCGCATTCTCTACTTGCGGAGTAGACTATGCTGGTCCCATTTTAATACAAGAACGTGGACGTGGACGCGTAGCCCGCTAGACATACATTTGTTTATTCGTTTGCTTCGTGACCAAGGCCCTTCATATCGAGCTTGCTATCGATTTATCTACTGACGCATTTCTTAATTGCTTGCATCGTTTCATTTCTCGTCGCGGCCGATGCCGTTCTATTCATTCTGACAATGGGAAGAACTTCATTGGCGCAAGAAACCAATTAAACGAATTAGGAATTTTGATAAATAGTTCACATCACAATGATCAGGTTCGGCGCACATTAGCGCAAGAAGGCATAGAATGGCATCTGATTCCACCATATGCTCCACATTTTGGAGAATTATGGGAAGGGGGCGTCAAACAAGTAAAAACGCATCTAAGGAGAGTTATTGGTGAACAACGCCTCACATACGAGGAACTTTATACAATTCTTACGCAAATTGAAGCTTGCTTGAATTCCCGTCCTTTGCACCCTCTGTCCAGCGATCCAAATGATCTTACTCCTCTGACCCCAGGACATTTCCTTATTGGCGACTCATTAATGGCACTTCCTCAACCAGATATGACTACGATTAAACAAAATAGACTCAACAGATACCAGCTCATTCAACAGACGGTGCAGCACTTCTGGAAACGATGGCATCAAGAATATCTCCACGAATTGCAGCAACGTCACAAGTGGAAGCTGGATTCTTCTGGCAATATCAAGATCGGATCTTTAGTCCTGATTAAGGAGGACAACATCCCACCGATGAAATGGCGTCTGGGCAGAATAGTTAGTCTTCACCCCGGACTTGACGAAATAACCCGGGTTGTAACGTTAAAAACTCAAGACGGACTCATTAAGAGATGCGTAACAAAAATCTGTTTGATACCCGACGTTGAAAACTCCACTTGAATAAAAATAGATTCATGTACATAGTGTATATACTATAAATATCCTAGCAATTAGCAATACTTAAAATTAATCATAAACTGTACATAGAAGCCGATTTGGCCTGCAAATTTTTTATGTTTAGCATAAATGCACTTAATCTCATTGTATCATTAGGCAATTAATTCTAAGAAAGTATAGAACCACAATTGTTATTTGAACGCAGATCGTTCAAAGGTGGGCGGAATGTTTGGGCCTTTCATTATGAGATAAGCTCGGCGAAATCTTTAGACCCG
>NW_017145738.1:3221-3741 GCF_001652005.2 Ceratina calcarata
CAATTTTATCTAAATTCACTACTTAAGATTGAAAATTGTCCATAAAGAGAATTAATAGAAATATTGTCAAAATTCAATTGCTTAAAACGTTGTTAATATTACATATACATCAATATTGTAATGGGTTTAACTTTAGCTCGAAATAAAGCTTGAATTCTCAACTTTCTTTTATATCCCGTAGAAGTTGTACGTAATGAATTGATTGGCTACTTTTATTGACACTTATCTTACAAATTGATATTATATGCTTCCATAATAAAAAAAGTAATTGATAGTACCGAGGAGATACTCATAATGAGTGGTAGCTTTATGGGACTTTTTCGACAGTCTTGTCGTTTTACTAATTCGAATCTAAAGTTACTTGTTTTTTCTATTCAATGTATATTTCGACTCTTTAAATCGAAATTAGACGACTAAATGAACACTCGTCGTCGTTTGAATGACTCTTTCTTTTAACACGATTAATGTACGTACCTGTGTTTATACATACAATACAATGCAGTATCATCTGGCTGAATAC
>NW_017145739.1:0-300 GCF_001652005.2 Ceratina calcarata
AGGATGACTAGAAAAATGGTAAACTATGAAACTAGGTAATGATTAAAGTTGCAAACCGTCCCGGATGAACCGAGACATCTCGTCTCTAGGTGTCCCGCGAGAGATGCGTGCGAGACGATAATTGCCCCGGTTTAATCTTGAGAATATAAATATGTTTTGAAAAATTGAAATTTACATTCTCTATATATTGACATACATAATTCCGCTGCATGTTTTCGAATACACTATAATTTCGAATGATTTTCAAAGTACCCTACTGATTCTAAAACTGACTTTTGTATAAGAAGAGTTGAAGATAAG
>NW_017145740.1:0-300 GCF_001652005.2 Ceratina calcarata
TCCGCGATTTTTAACAAAGTCGTGAATGTTGGTGATGTGCTATGCAATAAATGTCGTTTACTGTTCGCGAGAATCATCCGTTCACCGAAACCTCCAGTTACTTTTCCTCGTGAGCAATCTGAGGAAGATCAGACAACTGGAGAATTATCATGCTTGTTCTCTTCATCGATTGTAGACTTGATCGCAACATCATCAGCGACAGCATTGATGCCTGCATTGAAGGGTAAACGTCATCAATTAACAACATCAGAAGCCAACGCATCACGCAAAGTGACAAAAGTTCGCTGGGTGGTTGAAGCA
>NW_017145741.1:0-300 GCF_001652005.2 Ceratina calcarata
AACTGAAAACGAAGAATCGACGATCCGAAGGCGAATCATTCGAGTTGGGACATTCGCTGACGTGACTCGAATTCGAAACGAATTCGGACGGCGATTCGTAATAAAATATAGTGAGCTTCTGAGGCAGAAGGAAGAAATTTTATTCGCGCCAATAATTGGAGGCAAAGAAAAAGTACAATTATCGACAAAGGACATGAATTCTGTCTTACTTGGTTTAGAAAACAATCGAATAGAATATGATCAGATAAACGCGGATATTTAATAGAGACCTGCCGGACAGCTATTGGCGCTCGTTTTGTT
>NW_017145742.1:0-300 GCF_001652005.2 Ceratina calcarata
GTGCTTATGTACCGACGTGAATGCTGGGATAATTTTAGAATTGAGAACGTAATCGGATCGAATGAATCGATTGAAGTGAAGATAAGTCCTGCTGAACTGTTATCTCTATCTAGTTAATCTCGCGATTATGCATTCATTCAACTGAATGCGAGGTGAATTTCATTTCTACAGATCAGAACTCTGGCTTTAAAGGCGAGATTAATGTTATAGGACTTCGATCTACAAATTAAAAATTACAGAAATAAACATTGAATGTTTATAAGAACCGCAATATTTTAATATTAATTGAAATGCTGTAAT
>NW_017145743.1:0-300 GCF_001652005.2 Ceratina calcarata
GCTTTGGGCAATATAGGTATATACTAAGTTTCAGTCTTTCTAGTGTTAAAATAAATCCTGTGTATGAGAATTAAAGCATTTATGGTATCGTTCCTTTTCAACTCTGGGGGAAACTTTGATGCTTCACCTTTAATTCAAGGTTGTATGAGTCTTAAGGATGTATTGGCTATACAGTCAATCCCAAAAGTGTATGTACCTTGAGAAAACGCATTTTCTATAATTAAAAAGAAATCAGACGTTGGAGGAACAATGACTTTGGATGAAAAAAGTTTACTTGTTAAAGTTTAATTGGTTTTTAAA
>NW_017145744.1:0-300 GCF_001652005.2 Ceratina calcarata
AAAATAACACATTTATGATATCAGTTTAAACAACGTGTTTTAAATAAACATTTATTTTATTATTAAAACATTGAAATATGTATTCAGGTTTCGATATTCTGCATAGTTTTGTGCATTACACGCAGCATTTATAATTTTTGCACAGTCTTCTTCCTTAATGTTGTTGTGTTATTATGATATAATTGCGGAGCATTATTACTACGGCGACGTGATGTAATTCTGATAATTAACATGATCTCGGAGGTCGAATAATTATTCGAGAGCTATCAACACGGTCGTGAACTCTTCTCTGATTATTTA
>NW_017145745.1:0-300 GCF_001652005.2 Ceratina calcarata
CCGCGGAACAGGTATCGTTTTAATTTTGCACTATTTAAAATTAAAATGATTTAAGTTGAATTTATCGCAAAAAATAAATGTGATGCTTTCTAGGTCACGCAAGTTGCCGAATCTTTCCACGAATTGTGTCGCGAGGTTTTGGCAGCTAGGAGAAGGAACAAGCAGTCTTTATTGGACAGGATGCTCGGTAGCAAAGCGACGCGCGCTTATTCACGAGGTAAAAGTGATTCTGCGCTTCCAAAAGATTAGTTCAAACGACTATTTATATAATCTACTTATACATATTATACATACATACGC
>NW_017145746.1:0-300 GCF_001652005.2 Ceratina calcarata
CTCAGCAATGCTTTTCCCAGGTTCACCGATAAAACAGAGCAAAAATTGTGTCAAGTTTAATTGGCCCATTACAAACGAAGCAGCGCCTTTTAAAGCTGCCGTTGTGTCATTTTAAAGAAGTTACCTTGATACATCGTACGCATTTGTCAACAACATACAGTTTATTTTACAAATAACAAAATATAGTTTATGTATGTATGCATCAGAGTTTTGATGATTCTGCGTATAGGGCGAGCACAGTTGATACGTATACAGGGTGTCCCAAAACTAGTGTAAGGAATTTTAATGGGAGGTTCCTGA
>NW_017145747.1:0-300 GCF_001652005.2 Ceratina calcarata
CTGAGCCGGATTCCGGAGTCGGAAATCGCAATGGGAATAGGCCATAATGGCGGACATAAAATGGTTGACGGGAAGGTGTATAAATATGTGACAATGGGTGTGTAAATATGACAATGTGATAACCTGGAAATGGGAGAAACATGTGAATCAGTGAATTATGATTTTGAACTGATAACGAGAATTGTATGGGAAGTGAGCACGGAGGTTGAGAACACGGGAGTGGAATAATACTGAACTGATGGGACGGACAAGTGTTGGTGAACTGGACACATGGAGGGGAGGAGACAAAGAGGAATTCAA
>NW_017145748.1:0-300 GCF_001652005.2 Ceratina calcarata
CTTGCATTATTTGTACGAATGGCTCAGCCCGCCATCGCGTACATCGCATGCATTTGTTGATCACCGATCGCGTCTCATTTCTGCAGCCAAGAATCCAAAAGCGTTGACGTACCGTATGCATCGTCGCTTGCATACCTCCATGTAATGTCGCCATGTGACATTGTCTTATTATCAATGTTGCCACATAGTGTTTCGGCAAAATGATGGGGAATTTGGTCACCCATGGAATGATGGAGTGCTTCAGCCTTCCACCGACCCGTATGACGGATTCCTCGTCCAGAAACGGGTTGAGAGTTCGTA
>NW_017145750.1:0-300 GCF_001652005.2 Ceratina calcarata
TACTGAAAGACTGGAACAGATGGAACCCGCTGGGAAAAGGGCACACCACAGTACTGGACGTCCTGGTACCGAGTGAAGAGCGGGACTTGATCATGGCGCTTAACACACCCAGCGACAAGATAACGCCCAACCACAGATTCGGCAAGAGATACAAAACGATGATACCCGGTAGGGAAGAGTGGAACAACGGGAAGATCATGGATGGCGAAGAATGGACGACATGGTTCACGGATGGCAGCAAGGATGCGAACGGAGAAACAGGATGCGCGTGGGTCGAGGCAAAAAGCAACAAGGGGTACT
>NW_017145751.1:0-300 GCF_001652005.2 Ceratina calcarata
TTTTTTTTTATTATTTACCAAATTCTGATCCAGTTGCCTTTTTTCTCCTCCCTTCGTTTTACTTCTAAATTCTCAAATCGTTAACGACTAATTTTATTCATTTAATTAATTACATCATTGTGCGTCGTTTCGAGTGACAAATACAATATAATGATCGGACAATGATTATTTATAAATGTATTAAACAAACGCCGGCGAGGCTGACTGGAGTTATTCATCAGTTAACAAACGATAAACGAATGATTCCAGCCAGTCTTTCACGATATATGTATATATGTATATTATATGCACGTACCGATC
>NW_017145752.1:0-300 GCF_001652005.2 Ceratina calcarata
TTTGCGTTACCCAAGGGAAAGGGGTTAAAATTTTCTCACGAGCCAGTTTGCTTTCACGCAGAATAAACACGTCGGCGGAATCCTTTTCTTCAAATTGGCAAATGCACCCGTACACACGATGACATTGCTCTCGCAGCGGGGAGCCCAGCGAAAGCGACGTGACATCGGATCGGAATCAATTGACCACGGCTGCATCGTACCGTTGATTGGCGATCAATTAACCGGCGCGGGTGAGAAGAAAAAGGCGAGCCGACAGAAGGGAGACGGGGGGTACAGAGAAGAAGCGAGGGTTCTTCTGTG
>NW_017145753.1:0-300 GCF_001652005.2 Ceratina calcarata
ACCTTCGGTATCGGCGTAAGGGAGGTAATTTCGCGGAAATTTGTTAGGGATAGGTAGCCCTAACAAGGAGTCCGGAAGAGAAACGGGAAAATAAGTTGACCCAGGGTTAATTTGTATGAAATCCCAAATTTATTTTAAATAAAAAAACCCTGTACCCTTAAATTATACTGAGAAAATTGAATTGATAGAAAAATAGAAAGAAAATCTGTCGGAGAAAGAACAAATGAGCGGCGACCCAGCCTGGCCTTCTAATCCCGCCAGTTGATTCGAATTTTTAATCTCTGTAACACAGAAAATCCG
>NW_017145754.1:0-300 GCF_001652005.2 Ceratina calcarata
AACAAAAAACCCTGACCAATCAGGGCGCTCGATTGGCGCGAACTCCGAATCGGAAGCGGATTTTTCCAACATGCCCCTTTAGATTTTACGAAATCTTCGTTTTTTGCCAATAAATCTCAAACCGTTGAACATACGAAAAAATTGCATAGAACCTTATTTGTAGCGGACGATAAGAGCTACAACTTTTGTCTGAAACATTTTTTTCTATCGTCTATGGTTAACGAGTAATTTGCAATAAACTGTTTTCTCGTTTTTTGTCAATAACTCGCTAAATATTGATGCTGAAAATGTTTCAAATAA
>NW_017145756.1:0-300 GCF_001652005.2 Ceratina calcarata
TATAGGTGAGAGTTTTTATCGGGAAGTTCGTCGGGACTGTTGCAGCCTGATACGACTGCTCCGTGGTTTGTCTTGCGTTGTAGCTGTTCATTCTTGCGGCGTTCTTGATTGCTCTTTGGATCGTGTTCTTCTTCGTGCCGTAGAAAGGCGATTGACTTTTCGGGAGCAGCCCGTCGCTCCCTTTTAAAGGTGTCCCGGGTCTGGATTTTCGCTCCGAACCCCCTCCTACTGGTCGTTCGCCAATCAGGGCTTAGCCGCTCCCGCTTGTCGTTCTGCTTTCCCCTCCTTACTCTATCCTGC
>NW_017145757.1:0-300 GCF_001652005.2 Ceratina calcarata
CAATGGTTTTCCTTGTAAAGGAAAGTGTCGACAGCTTTAAATTGATAACGAAAATGCATAAATTAGTACAGTATACCTCGCTTTTGCGAGGCATTGAGGCCATTATACCACTCTCTGATCTGAGAGTGGTATAATAAAATAACTAATTAACTTTATTTATAATTACCTAGCTGACGCTTAAATAACCCCCGACCAGGAATGATTGTCAAACCTGGTGCATAAAAACCATCGGACAACGCTCTGGTCTGATGCTGGATTCTCCACCTGGTCGCCGTAGAAGGGCTGGAATCGACTTAAGGG
>NW_017145758.1:0-300 GCF_001652005.2 Ceratina calcarata
ATCACCTCAGCTCCTCCTCATTTTCGGGCGTAAAGGGAGTTCTGGGACACCCTGTTATATATGTGTTATACTTATATTGCCCAAAAGCAGTCAGTCTTTCTAGTGTTAATTAAATCCGCATCGTTGACGCAATTTTGAAAATAGGTTGTATCGTCGAAATCTTTCCAACATGGAAAAATTGAGTAATTCAAAGTTTATGAGGATGAGGATATTTTAGGGGGTAAATAAAACTCAGGTTTGAGCCTGACAATTTAAAGATATTTATTGGCTCGACAAAAATGATTAGGGGAAAAAGCCATG
>NW_017145759.1:0-300 GCF_001652005.2 Ceratina calcarata
TCGGTATTTTCAGGTGTCCTTCGTGGTCGTTTCACGTTGTTCCTTTTTGTATTGTAGCGTACCAGTAGCGAATATTTGTAACTGGGGGGTTTTTTGAGATGTTTGAGAATAAATTGCTTTTCTGTGGAACGTGCGTGTTTCTTAAGTATTTTGAATTTGGCGGTGCAGTCGATTGTTTGATAAGGTCCGAGAGATATTGGTAATATTATGCGTGTATTCATGTTACGGTTCGTTCGCAGTGATTCTTATAAATAATTTTATGTAACTGAGGCTGTAGCACACGGCAGTCGGTTCCGGGAA
>NW_017145760.1:0-682 GCF_001652005.2 Ceratina calcarata
ATTATTATATTATACATATAGAATTAGATACAGAAAACGCGATTAGCTGTTTTTTTAGAAACTGCAGGTCTCGATATGAAAACAAAACAGCTTTTCTTATCGACCGAACAATTTTCTTATAGATTTCAATTTAGCACGAATCCCCGAATTTTTCGTTTTTCCTCCTCGACATCGCTAATTGCCCAAAGTGTCTTAATTGCTCCATCAACTTTGCCACGTGCCTACTACACGTTCAGCGGTTGAGGCTAGCCGCTGTACGTGTCTGCCGTCTCTGCAAACTACAATGTAACTAGTTGGAATATTGTCGGTACCGGACTGCCTCGTCTTTAACCAGCTGTGTCATACGCTATTCGATCCATTTGCACGCTCCTTCGCGGTTGCATCTATGCTACTGTAAACGCACCGATACGTGAAACAATCTGTGTCCTCGTCCTGAACTCGGAACACACGTATCACTGACCGTAGTACTCCGTTAGGACGAACGCGTAAAACCGATAGAATGGAGGAGATTCTTGTCACGGTTATTAAAGAATAGAAAAGAAGGCAAGGAGAAGAAGAATTCACTGTTAGAAAATGATTTCTGGGTGTATTACAAAATCGGTTAAATTATTTGTAGTATAGAAGTCCTATTGTATGAATTAATTGGGAGGCAAATGTATTTGTATAAAAGAATTTTTATGTA
>NW_017145760.1:2893-4104 GCF_001652005.2 Ceratina calcarata
TGGAAAATTTAAGTTAGTAGGATATTTGCATTTGTCTCATGCTTGAAAGTAATTATAAAAACATTTGAAATCTGAAAAGGAGGCCGCACAAGAAATTAACGAAAGCTGCATGCGGCTTCGGAGCCGCACGTTCCCCACCTCTGCAATATTCAATGCTACCATACATACATATATACATAAAGTCAATGTCAGTATTTCATGTCAACGATTTATTCATTGATATTCATTAATGTTTGGAATATTCATAAGTCAAGAATGATTAAAAATCCAAGTCATTTATTGTAAATTACGTTCTATTCTATTAAAACCCAACAAGATGAAACATTCTTACAAGATTCATTCCAAGAATCTCCGCAAAGGATTGCTCGCATCGCATGGATGTATAGACATCGTTTTTCGCTACGGTACAGTTGTTTCGAACAGAATGTTCGGAACGATCCCTTCGGACGTGCATATGTATGCACATACGTATATGTATACATGCATATGTATTATGTATTGCACATGCTTGTATATTCGGTTGAGTCGAATGTCGATGCGCGAAACGTCGAATGTGTCATTCATGTTCGTTCGTTGACGAGCGAAAACAAAATTTAATATGATTCTGAATTAATTGCACGATAAACGATGCATACCTGCAATAAAAAATAAAATATGGAGGACTCGCGATGGAAGTTCGTTAACGATTGGATGAATGACGTGCTGATTGATGATCGGTATCCGGGAAGAGGTGGAGAGAGAAAAGAGTTTAATTACGCGTGCGAAAAAATCTCTACTCCTTTTTCCCTTGGAACGTGTTTTTAAACTATTCTATTTATTCTGGTTTTATATCTAATTGATAGACTGCGGATTTTTATACAAAATTAAAAGATTTGTGAGACGAAATTTAAATATAAATTTCATTTGTAAAAATTACAATTTCTATTTCCATTTTGATTTTTTACATGCCTTTGAATTCTATATACACTTTTTTTTTATAAGAACTACAACATTTTTCTGCAAACGCATGAAGACAACAAATATATCTGGTAAGTGAAGTACAGTAAACAATAAATAAAAATATGTGTACATTGTATAATTAATTTCACTATTATCCATATATTTTGCATATGTTTTTGCATATGATATCATGTATATATTTTGCACATATTTTTGCATATTAACTTTGCATAAATTTCCATTGGCTACTTATCAGAATTGAAACTTCGTCC
>NW_017145761.1:0-300 GCF_001652005.2 Ceratina calcarata
TCGAAATAAATGTTGATGTGATTGAAATTCTGTACAAAAGCGTTTTATTTTTCCTGTCATATTTTCGATTCAAGATTCGTTTTTAATTCATAACTCATTCGGAACTGGTAGATTTTGAAAGAACTATCACCCAGTATCTAGTGACTTGGTTTTGCATATTCCTTAGTTATGTTCATTCATTATCCCATACAAACCCAGACAGTTTCATCTACTAGATCGCAATATTAGGTAAATGATGCGAGAAACGTGTCAATCATCTCGAATATGTTACAATTATATATAATATTTAAGGACTCATTC
>NW_017145764.1:0-300 GCF_001652005.2 Ceratina calcarata
CCTTAACAATGAACAAGTAACATTCCTGTCATGATTACCAGCCAGCCAGTAATCGGGCCCAATGTTGCCGCAACCACTCAAGCGTTTTCGAGAAAATCGCAAAAGAAGTTCAATCCGTCGCTTACCTTACCGTCCCTTGCGTTACGACTGCGAACAAGCAGCGGCAGGGGCCCAGCGGTTAACGTCCTAGATTCGTAACCCCTGGATCGAGTCCCTTTCGTGTCTTTTTTTTCTTCTTTTCCCCGTTTTTTTTCCACACATATGATCATATTATTTCACGTACATTACAATTTAAAGGAA
>NW_017145765.1:0-300 GCF_001652005.2 Ceratina calcarata
ATTTTTTCGTCAAGGATTCGCGTTCGCACACCGTACTCGTGGTATCTTTGATAATATATACATGGACCGCCAATATTCTATGCTTCCAATGTTAAGAAAGTGTAGATGACATAGGTGCCACCATACTCAAGTACCAAATTTTTAAGAACTAAACGCAAATCTGTGTAGGTTCATACGTATAGAAAAAATACTTATGTGTGCGTGAATCTTACCTATATCAAGTCCTTCCCTAAGAGTATAAATACATATAAGTTGAAGATAAGTTAAATGTTGGAACAGTTCGTTTTAACGTGTCCCACT
>NW_017145766.1:0-300 GCF_001652005.2 Ceratina calcarata
TACCAGGAAACAAACGGGTTCGATCTGATTTAATTATACAAATAATAGAAAATAAAATATCAATCATTTCTTGAAAATTTCATCCTGTTTCATATAAATTGTATAGAAGTCAACATTTTGATTCGCATTTAATTGGCACAAATAAACGAAATTCTTGGTAATTTAATTACGAAAATAAAAAATGAAACAGGATTATTTCTTGGAAACTGATAACATGCAATGACATTTGACCCTCGTTTCATATAAATCAAATGAAAATCAATATTCTGATTCGCATTTAATTGGCACAGAGAGATAAAC
>NW_017145767.1:0-300 GCF_001652005.2 Ceratina calcarata
TTTCATTAAGAAAGTCGGAAAACGACAGACAGACTCTTGAGAGTAAGTAATCATGTTTAATAAATCACCATGTATAGCTCGTATAAGTATTAAATAATTAATCATTCAACTAAAAGAGTTACTGTGAGTGAACAGCAGCAGATCATTGCGGCATCTGCCGACATAGCTCGAAAGGAAAGTCTCCCAACATGTACCTCTCTCCACCAGGAGGATATGAAACAGTTTCTGGAGCCTTTGTTCCAGGGGTCCCCTCGACAGCGATACCGGCCTGGGACTCCGCCTGATAACGGTGACCCGTGC
>NW_017145769.1:0-300 GCF_001652005.2 Ceratina calcarata
CCTGGGCCCAGCAGCCTGCCCAGCCGGTGCGCGGAGATATGGCCCAAGCCAAGCATAGAAGACTGGAGGAATTACCTGCAGGTCTCCCAACTGCAGGTGGGAGCCTCATCCCACGAACACGGGAGCCCGAGGAAGGAGCGCGTGGGTGCGCCCCGGTGGACTCCGCACGGTGGAAGCGAGGAGGACCCGCTGGGCCTGTTCTCCGGGAAGGAGAGAATGCAGGGCGGAGAAGCCTCCGACGAAGAAGAGTATTAGACACGTAAGCTAGTCAATAAGTAGGTTATCCGCGTAATTGTAAGA
>NW_017145770.1:0-300 GCF_001652005.2 Ceratina calcarata
CGGCCCTAGAATATTGTGCTGCAAGTTTACATTGATTTCATGATTTTCCAGATTTCGGTGTCCCAACGATAACACGGGGGCTTCCACTCTTTATAAGTATCTCCTCGGTGTAAGCAGAGAGGAAATGAGAGTGCTCACGGCCGGGTTTTGCGTGTTCCTGTGGCCGCTTGGCGCCTCTATCTAGAACTGACAACTAGGGAGTTCGTCCCTCTAGTTACCCCCTCCCGAGTGGGTCATGGTTCTACGCCAGGCATGGCCAAGTACATGTGCCCCACTGTAGCTGTTCTCCCTACTTCGTGC
>NW_017145771.1:0-973 GCF_001652005.2 Ceratina calcarata
TGCTAGCTATTATACTATATCTATTGTTACTTAAGTTTTTAATACTAACTTCTTCATTGTTCCTATTGCTTACAATCTTGATAACTTCTTTAACATCGTATCCTTCGATCATGATGTGGGGTTGTTTCAAGGACTTCCTGTAACTGTAACATGGTCGCCTGACCCTACCGAGACTACTTTGCTGTCTTCCGTGACTTGTCCGGACTCGTCCGGACTCGTCCTTCACCTCTTCTTCTATTCCAACGTCGCTGCATAATTCCTCACAGCCGCTGCTCCCGTTTATGTCTAGCTTGTTTGGTCCTTGTTTCTCGCTTCTTTTGGTTGGACTTATTTTTCTTGCTTTTTTGAAGCTCGGCCGTATTGGTTTATTGAACTTGCCGTTCTTTATTTCTGTTGAACTGTCTTCTTTTGAGACATTTTGTATTTTATCTATTATACTTAGCGTTCTGTTATCTAGAAAATTTTTCTCCTTCCTTGATATCTTCGGCGTTTGAGATAGATTCGTTAACACCGGGGAGATTTCTTTACGTTTTTTATGTCCTAAGACTTCGGAATTCATCTTTTCGTCCGTTGGCTTTGTCTGGTCCCCGACCACGTTGTTCGCTATTGAGGTTATCTTACGGATTTTTGTTATAGATTCCACCTCCAGTGTGGAATTATCTTTATATTTCCCGTAATTATTTACTAATCCATTTATGCAACTTTTGCGTATAATATTCGATTCCTCACTATGAATGTGATCACTTTTTCCGTTAAATTTTATTCTTTGCTTAATGCACGTGCCGTTGGCTTCAATTCCCAACGCCCCCTCAACCAGCGTCGCTAATGTCTATTACGGTAGGCGATCTTAACGTATTCGCTCTTCAACACATCGACACCTATTTTTATTAATATTTGGAAAACTATTGAGCGTTGGCCCCAACATTGAAACATATATTGTTGTACTACGTCTACACTACAACATATGTGAGAC
>NW_017145771.1:3633-6423 GCF_001652005.2 Ceratina calcarata
ATTCTATTATTTCACGTTTACACGTGTCTATTTATCGCCTGTGAGTTTATACCGCTCGCAGGGGTTTACGTGGACTGTATTTGTGTAATAAGGAGCGAGATACCTCGTACCTCCTTGTCTTCGACAAGAGGATCGATCGCTCTAATCTTCTTATCTATTTGAAAACGATCTTTAAATTCGTTTTGAAGCGGGAAATCGCTGCGCTCATCACCGGTCCCTTTCTTTTCAAGAAATGACTGGCTGCAGACACAATGCTGCCCGAACGTTACTTTCCAACTGGAAAATTAATGTAACGTTGGATTTCGATCCGCAAATCTTCGAAATCCGTTGAAGACCGCGAACGAGTTTGCGACGAGCACGTCGTTCCAAACCGCTGTTTCGTTCCGTCTTGAACAGCTACCGCTTAAAAAAGCTTCTGGTTCACCGACTCTGGTGAAACCACGGAGCGAGACGTGTTGTGGAGTTGTTTGTAGGACAACTCCGTTTAAATTGGGACGATGCCGTCTCAAACTGTTTCTTCTACCACCTAAAGGCAAAGAGATTAGCCACTCAGGGTCTTAAACTCGATAGAAGATCCCTAACTCGATTCTCCACGAACGAAAACCGTTCGAGTACGAGAGGCGAATACGTCGTATTCGACTGTACGTCGATGCGGATTGCAAACCCTGCAATCGAAACGCACAGCGGACTGGTCAACGCCGATTCGCTGATCTCGACTTATAATTCCAGACTGAGAGTACCTCGGTCTTGAATTTGTTTGCTAGCAAAAAGATCCGGTAGCTTTTCAGAATTACTTCTGTGTCCAGCTAAACTCGGATTGTTACGCGAGAAAATCAAAGAGGAGCTCTCTCTTCGAAGGTTGATAACGAAGTGATACTGTTTGCTCGTCCGTCATGATCGCGTGGCTACGATTTTCCGCGACTGCGTATAAGCTCGAATCATTCTATCCTTTACTCTCCGACGCTCGCGAAATTATTGAACGCCTTTAACGACAATATCGTATGTTCGAATTCCGAACATACGATACTTGTCAACAGCATGTTTCTCTAATTTTTGAATTCGACCCGGTTATCACGGCCGTTGTTCTGTTTCTCCGCTCGGACGGCTCGCGTCATAATCGGATTAAGAGCTTAGTGACGCGTTTCTTATGTTCTCGACGTGAAGAATTCCCGTCTGCCGACGATACCGTCGATTTTCGGGGAAGGAATATCCCGATTCTAAGAAACGCATGATGACTCATACGTCTTCGAATTTAATTCCCGAATAAATGCGAATTTCTAACACATACTTTTCCAAACACACAAAGAAAACACTGGCCTCGATGTACGGTATTCGAAAAACATTTTCAACGAAGCACTCATATCTTGAGGATATGTGTATGTCGATTAACAATGAAATCCTCAATCAACTTGGGTTATTTTCACCGGAACGTGATAGAAACGATTTTGTCGATAAAGACATATTGCAAGAAAAACAATATGACGTAGATGCGCTGCAAGTTTATGTTGAGGCTCAGAAGAGGCTATTAACAAATGATCAATGAGTCGCGTACGACTAAAGGCCTGTCCACATTACCATAACCGTAGTAAGAATTCTACGTGGTGGGGGACGAAATTTTGGACTCGAGAGATGCTCCGGCGTAGCCTACAGTACCGTAGTAAAAAATTGGAAGTATAGGGAAACCGATGTAAAAGCACGGGGCCTTCAAAAGGGTCCGTCGACTCGTTCTGCACACTAGCGCGAAAGTACGGGTCCACCACCTGCTAAGTAGCTTCATGTGGAGTTGTTTGTAGGACAACTCCGTTTAAATTGGGACGATGCCGTCTCAAACTGTTTCTTCTACCACCTAAAGGCAAAGAGATTAGCCACTCAGGGTCTTAAACTCGATAGAAGATCCCTAACTCGATTCTCCACGAACGAAAACCGTTCGAGTACGAGAGGCAAATACGTCGTATTCGACTGTACGTCGATGCGGATTGCAAACCCTGCAATCGAAACGCACAGCGGACTGGTCAACGCCGATTCGCTGATCTCGACTTATAATTCCAGACTGAGAGTACCTCGGTCTTGAATTTGTTTGCTAGCAAAAAGATCCGGTAGCTTTTCAGAATTACTTCTGTGTCCAGCTAAACTCGGATTGTTACGCGAGAAAATCAAAGAGGAGCTCTCTCTTCGAAGGTTGATAACGAAGTGATACTGTTTGCTCGTCCGTCATGATCGCGTGGCTACGATTTTCCGCGACTGCGTATAAGCTCGAATCATTCTATCCTTTACTCTCCGACGCTCGCGAAATTATTGAACGCCTTTAACGACAATATCGTATGTTCGAATTCCGAACATACGATACTTGTCAACAGCATGTTTCTCTAATTTTTGAATTCGACCCGGTTATCACGGCCGTTGTTCTGTTTCTCCGCTCGGACGGCTCGCGTCATAATCGGATTAAGAGCTTAGTGACGCGTTTCTTATGTTCTCGACGTGAAGAATTCCCGTCTGCCGACGATACCGTCGATTTTCGGGGAAGGAATATCCCGATTCTAAGAAACGCATGATGACTCATACGTCTTCGAATTTAATTCCCGAATAAATGCGAATTTCTAACACATACTTTTCCAAACACACAAAGAAAACACTGGCCTCGATGTACGGTATTCGAAAAACATTTTCAACGAAGCACTCATATCTTGAGGATATGTGTATGTCGATTAACAATGAAATCCTCAATCAACTTGGGTTATTTTCACCGGAACGTGATAGAAACGATTTTGTCGATAAAGACATATTGCAAGA
>NW_017145772.1:0-300 GCF_001652005.2 Ceratina calcarata
TAATTACATCATTTTCCGTCTTTTCCGCCCTAGGGCGGGAATGTGCTATTTTGCGTCCGCTAAACATGCACGAGAAACCGAATTTCGCGCCCGGAGGGTCAAAAATGTAAGAACAAACTAGAATCAGTGTGTATATATATCTCTATTGCACGGCCCTAGGGCGGAAAAACTGTATTTCCTGTCCTGTGGCTGTAAAATAAATATATATGTACACACTGATTCTAATTTGTTTTTATATAGGGTAGGGAAACTCTACTTTCGGTCCACTTTATAGGCGCCGAAAATGGTCTTTTTTAGCCA
>NW_017145773.1:0-300 GCF_001652005.2 Ceratina calcarata
AGTTAATTTTGAAAATGGTCCAAGCCAATTCAAGCTTTAAAAACAACATTTTCCTGTGAAATTCACACAAAATTTCATATCTATAATGAATTTTAATTCATCAAGATTAATAAAATTATAAATTTAAATGTCGCATAATGTAAAAATATTTTTTAATTCATTCAAATTCGATTCATTAAATATCTCGAAACAAGAATGATACATGACTTGGACCACTCTCATAATTATGGGCACGTATATGTATATATACTCACCATAATAATGTTTCCCACTCAGGATACGATGCCCAACGACCTATGA
>NW_017145774.1:0-300 GCF_001652005.2 Ceratina calcarata
AAATGTGACATATAAAAACTAGGTTTACATGCAAATTTTATGTTACAATTTCTTAAGATTGCATATAAAATTATAAGAAAAAACGACATTTTCTATCGTTATGTAAAACAGGTTTTCTTAAACTTTTATACAGAAGCCAGACTTGCCACATTCGATACAAGTTAGGTGACAGATGCTTTAAAACTCCGGTGATCATGCAAATCCCGAAACGAGGTTCCCTTAATCGAATCCATCTGAACTTCCTCTATAATTAACACTAGAAAGACTGAAACTTAGTACATACCTATATTGCCCAAAGCA
>NW_017145775.1:0-300 GCF_001652005.2 Ceratina calcarata
CTTATGCCAAAATGGTACAGTCGGTGAAACGCCCTACTAGGGATCAAGCTATCGTGTTGGATTCCATGGAAAGTCTTTCGTTACAAGATTGTACAGTTGCAATTGGTAATTTAGTTAATCCTAATAATATACGATACGCATCTCGTATGTCTTACGGGAGAGTGTGTTTATATTTAAACTCTAAGGATCTCGTCGATAAACTTACAGAAAAAAAAGTGACTGTTAAAGTGGGAACACAGGACTTGGAAATACGTCCTTTAATGTCTAAGGCTAAACGTATTATTATTTCTAACGTTTGCC
>NW_017145776.1:0-300 GCF_001652005.2 Ceratina calcarata
AACCACCGTGAACAATTATTTAGGCAGAATAAGATGGAAATTCACGGTCGGGTGATAACCGGAATTTTGGCCTGGACCAGGGTAAGGTGCATGCACCGCGACCAGGACGACAATTTGGAAGTGCGAGAGAGAAACACAACCTCTTGCATGAAAAAGGTTTGAGCAGAACGAATGGTAAATTCATACAGGAATCAAGCAAAATGATTTTTGAAAATTGTTAGATGTAATAATGCAAGCAAAATTAGAGCTAAAGTATATTAGGTGAGAAATATTGGATGTAATGATTAACCTTATAATATG
>NW_017145777.1:0-300 GCF_001652005.2 Ceratina calcarata
AACAACAACTACAATGAAACAAGGAATGATAAGACAAAGTATGTTAGATTTTGGAAAGGATCTAACTGAGTGCACGGGTCGTGCGTTCAGCGAGACCGAATCTAATAAGGAAGAAAATCTGAAACTAACAGATACTGAAGAGGAATCGTACGATAGTGCCCATGCGCCAAGATTCTCGCTAGCGCGTAGCCCAGTGGGTCTATCGGGATCGCCTTCGCTGACAAACACCCCGCGCGACGACGGCAACGTCTTCCGCACGCCATTAGGATCCGTAACGAGGAACTCAGCAAAACTGGCAAA
>NW_017145778.1:0-299 GCF_001652005.2 Ceratina calcarata
ATCCGGTTCATCGTTCTTATTGACGTCCAGTACGCCTCCGGAAAACCTTTGCCAGCGCATTCCAGAACCCCATGGCACGATCGCTCATTGCTGCTAGTTTCGGCGATACCTTCAAGCCACGTGAACACAGACCGCTCAGGAGTTCGTATCAGCTGCCCCCAGACTCCCGGTAACCGTCTGCAACAGTAAGCAGTTCTTTACGGCCATGCAACGTAACCCCGATGATACCCAGCAGACAAAGGCGATGGTCCTGCTGAACCTTGCTTACTATAGATGCCATCCGCCCAGAGATAGGCATA
>NW_017145779.1:0-299 GCF_001652005.2 Ceratina calcarata
ATCCCTCGGGGTTCGCTTGTACCTCCGGGGGTTTGTTTGTACCGCGCTCGGAAGATAGGGGTGGGATCTAACTTCTACGTTTTTCGACATATTTCAAATCCGCGAACGGGTGCTGCTTACATTCTTCTGGACCGCGCGATAATCATTCGACCTACCAGGCCTGACTTATAGGTGGATAGTAACGTGGTCCTGCAGTATTATCATCAGGGTACTTAGTTCCGACTCGGGTTTCATTAACTGATATTTCTTAACCCTTCCCTTACCGTAGTCCGTTCCGCCGAAGTAACGCTACTGAACCG
>NW_017145780.1:0-299 GCF_001652005.2 Ceratina calcarata
TGTTTATTCTTTTATGAAGATTTTTGAAAACTGATTAGCGTACTTTTTGCAGTGCCTGAGTGTTATGGTGTCTTATTTAGTGGTCATGATTCAATTCAGTCAAGCCAGAAGAATTTAAATACGATGAGATCAACATTGAGATTGATTTCATGAAAAACAATGTAATTCTCTGTACTTCATTCGATATTTGCGACGAAACGCAAACGCTGAGTACCCGCTCACAGGGGTTCTAAAGCCTCGTCTTGATTCGTATCGACATCCCGAATTGGATAGCGTTGTCAACAACCGTCTACCCGTAC
>NW_017145782.1:0-4182 GCF_001652005.2 Ceratina calcarata
TGAAACAATGAAATCTACTTAATTTTTCTAGGTGTGCATAAAATCCGCTGTTTATAAATGAGCATCCCGCGATTCGATCGAACAATTTGATCGAGTGATTCACTACAAGGAGCGGAGAATCGCAAGTATTTTTTTAATTCGGTTCTAAGTATTTCCTTATCTTTGTATCGCGAACACTCGTTTATCGTTAATCCCATCGGGAAAGCAATCTCTACTTCGAACGTTCGAACCCATCCCCTTACCTATAAATCAAGAGGCCCCAATTCTCCATGGCGCCGGCCGAGAAATCTTTCTGCGAGATTTGATCTATTTTGTCTGGCATATATGTCTGGTATGAAATATTCGTGTACAAGTTCAGCTGTTCCAGAAGCTTCCTACTTATTGTCAAAGCGTAATCAACCCAGTCTATTGCGCTCTTTTTAGTCCACACCCTATAGGTGAAGTTGCCGACTTTATCTTCCTTAAATTGATGTTCGCTTACCACGAATGCTACCAAATAAGTAGACATTAGTGGGGTTTCTTTGAAAAAAGTAGTCATCATCCCATAATTTTCTTCTTTTTTCAGTACTTCCGTATTAGAGATTGCTCGAAATGCCTTATTGTATGTCAAACTGATGTTGAATTTCGCCTTGTAGATAGGCTCGTCCCAACATGGGAACGCTAGTCGAGCATACGTCGGCTCGAAATGAGTCGTTGCTGCGTACCCGCTAGAATGGAACAAAAATTGAATTTTACTTAATTGGCATGGAGACAGATAGTAATTTGTCAAAAAAAAAGATCAGAACTTTATGTAATGTAACGAATTAATTGTCTGTCGTCTGCGACGTTGGATAAGACGCTTAAGTCCATCAAAATGGAAATTAATTGAGTATTCGAAAAATGGTTTCAATTGACATTTTAAAAGATTCAAGGAGTATCTGGCAAAATCTAAGTAAATTAGAAACAGACATTTCTTGATGTCACAACTTTATAAATACAGTAGGTTCCATCTATATTCGTACCTATTTCAGAATTGAATAAGTTTCTTAATATTAGGATAAACAACTTAGTATTTTTTCGTTAGTTTGCTATATAAGATAAATAATCTGGTTTCTATTCAAGTCCCAACATCTACTGACTGGTGTATCCTTATATGTATACTTCTATGTGTGACCTTAAATTTCCTTTTATTTATTCTGTTATCATTTTTCGTGGAGATTTTCACGAACGTTTTGTTACACATTAAAGTAAATGTTTCAATTTCTACTCACTATTTTTCTATAATTTTAAACGTATTTTAAAATGATAGAAACATAAGCCAGTGAGTACAAGTTAGAACGTGAACAAAAATTGAGACATTTACCTGGCTTAATGTGTAACGAAAAATTGCTATTCGTCGGAGTCTCCACGAAAATTTTGAATCATACTTTTTGTACTTTTGTTATGAAATGTACTATTTGTGGCCACTATGAGACCAAAGGTGATACAATTGCATTTCCGTTGTATCATTTTTGTCCAGTATCTAATTTCGACATTACCTAAGATTATATCGTTAATGTTCTTACACAATTCTTAGCAATATGTGGTACGTGAAGCAAATACGTAAAAAACTTAGTTTACACTGTTATAAAATACGGTAATTAATGGTTTCCTTATTAGTCATCCGTTAAACACTATTATTAAGAATATAAGGAGCTAACGAAAATGAGTACGATTATATCCGTTTTTTAATTAAAAAAAATAGTGCAGCAGTAAGAATCGATGTACAATAATGTCAAGTTACCCCGCTTCTGCAGATCTATTCATTTTAATCAAACTAACACTAGAACACTTAATACAGGGTGAGCCGGAAATCATAGTACAATGGGAAAAGGAGATGATTTTACATTAAAAAAGAAGAAAATATTTTGATACAACATTTTTTCATCCGAAGCTCCATTTTCGTGAAAATCGACTTCAAATTTTGTTTAACTTGTAAACGATTTATACTTGCGGCAGTGGGATTACCAGTGCAAGCTCTCAGAGCAACAATCTATCAATGTACTCTTGATTGGAATATCTTACCATTGCCTAGTGATGACTTAATCAGACGACAGTTAATGCGAAGAAACGAACTACTTTACAAGAAGCCAAGAATTTAATACAATTTTTAACGCCTACCGAGAAGGCAATTACGGTTTTGCAAAGAGAGAAATCTCGGACATTGCATTTAATACCTTTTTGGCACTATCGATTATTAAGTCATTTTGAAATACAAGAAGCGGACTCAGTCATCCCAAAAACGAGAAAGCAGAAGGTGACGCAGTATTTAAAACGGAAATTTGTCTTACACAAATACTAAAAAATTTGGAAATTCGTCTTACACAAATACTAAATATTGGTAACGTTCCTGTTCTTAATAATAAACTATGACTCTTATTATAAACTGAACTGTGTAGACGCTTTTCCATCGTTGTCAAATTTCGTAAACACTGTCCCGGACAGAGATAACTAGAGCAGTAGATAACTAGAATGCACGACAAGCAAGTTGTACTAAATCGTTTATAAGTTGAACAAACTTTGAAGTCGATTTTCACGAAAACGGAGCTCCGGATGAAAAAATGTTATACCATAATATTTTCTTCTTTTTTAACGTAGAATCATGCCCTGTCCGGTTGTACTACGACATGCGGCCCACCCTGTATGTCGGAATAAATAACGTATTGGCCACAAATGTTGCAGTGGCTACAAATGGTACATCTACCCTATATAATTCAATAAATCAGTAAATAGAACAATTTATAGTAAATATACCGTGGATTTTATGCATTTATAGCAAAAAACCACGAAAAATGTAAAACTATATATAATGGACAAAAATACATAAATTATCGACAGCAAAATCCATAGCATAAGTTTTACAGGATTGTAAAACATTATTACTAGATATTAAAGGTGTGTGAGAACTCGAAAATATCGGGAAGAGAAATTGTCTCTCTTAAGACGGGTTCTCGTAAATTTCGTGATTTTCGACAATGTCGAAATTGTCGAGAATGTTCAGGTTTCTCGAAAACATTCGAGAGATGACAATTATGATATTTTATTTTAAACTTTCTTGTTAAAAGGCTAATTATCACTTATTTGGTATATTAATTCTGCTTCATTTTCCAAACTCTATTACTTTAAACTAACAAGCAAAATAAGTAAAAACAAGAATAAGTGAATAAATTTTATATGATTTTCGAGAACGCTTAAATTATTGAAAATCTATAATCAAGCAGACTTACATGACTTGGCCCATGTGCGTGACCCTGCTCCTATAAAATCCTTTCGAATCGTCGTTCAAAACTCCAATGTATTTTATCTGAAGCGAGTAGTGATGATCCTTTTCAAACTGGGGCTTTACCGTGATGACTAGAATCTCGTGCTCTTCGTCCAATAGGTACTCAGTCCTGAAAGTCTTCGTTGTATTCAAATCCACGAACTTAATGTCGAAGATTGTCAAGTCTTTTAAGTTCAGCGTCACGGTATCGTTCGTGGTCAACGCTATTAACGTGATGTCCACTTCACCATGAAATGTGAATCTAACGAAATTAAGCTTGTAGTGCAATTTGTATGCGGTCGGTGTCATTACGCCGGTCGGTAGCCTGTATTTCAAATAGTCATCCTCTTCGTCGATATGTTCAAGCAGAAAACTCGCCCGGCAGATCCCCAAGACGAGGAGAAATATTACGAAGATTCTTGTCATTTTAGATTCGTTGGCCGCGCTCAATAACCAACATTCACCGCCGTTTCCTAGTTTATAATTGCTGTTTAATGAGACAGTAGTACTGCCGGGAACGCTTCACCTAACACCTCGGACCGTTAGGCATGCGATATTTACTAACTTACTTTCTGCGGTACATAATCGGTCGCCGCGTCCCGTGTATATATTCAAATGGATAAATACAAATGAGGAACCGTTCGCGTACTGCGATAAATTTACGAATTTCATATCTTTAACTATTATACAGGGTGTCTCAACCGATTTTGACATCTAGATAACTTAAATATTGTGGCATGTAGCGAAAAATGTTTCGTAGAAAAATGGTATCGAATGGGTTATTAGTTTTTCCGTAGGTTGAAGTAAGGACTGGCCTACGTTCTTTATTGTATCGGCTGATATTTTGCAACATTCAGCGACAATACACTGCTTCATATGTAATGTCAGTACGAAGTTTCAAC
>NW_017145783.1:0-299 GCF_001652005.2 Ceratina calcarata
CGCGCGCGCGCCGTTTCCCGGCCGCCGAACAGACACGACCGGGCCAGGACGGCTGAATACTCAGGTTGCCGAGATTAATTGGAGCGCCGAACCCTGTTACAGGTATTTTAAATCTCCCTGCTCGTTAACACGAGGAATTCCTTGCCCGTGATCTTCCTCTTATTACGCGTCTGCCTTGATTGAAGATTTTCTGGGGTAACTAGGCTACCTCGCGCCTGTCGTTCTAAGGGTTGATTAGAGCAATACTTTAAACGCCCACACTTTCCAATTTTGTTCTGTTTTTTTATTTTATTAAACAC
>NW_017145785.1:0-299 GCF_001652005.2 Ceratina calcarata
TTTTATATAGAAATATGAAAAAATTTAAATTTTTTAAATGTACTCCCTAATACTTATTCAATTTGAATTCGCACGACCACGGAAATCGCTTTTGGAATGACAATGCGTTTAAGTTATAATGTATACCTAGTATTGGTATCTACTATTAGTATACCTTTGTATAAAATAAAAGTATGTTTACAGTGCGCTTACAGAACATTACACGTAAACCTGTCTAATAACGTTACTTCAAGCGTTGACTTCCTATTTCTATTAATTTAATTAATCTTAAAATTCACGTTAGGAACAATTAAAATTAA
>NW_017145786.1:0-299 GCF_001652005.2 Ceratina calcarata
ACATCTATTTTACTTATTTTAACAATTCCTTATAACGAGACATGTACGAGTTTCCAAATGCATTTGGGTAGCCCATTTATCATTCGGATCCATTTTAATAAAATATTCCAACTTATCTGCCAAGTATAATCCTTCTTCGATGTACAGAGGATAAAGTGAGTATTAATATTGTAATATTATACATAGTACTCGCGTGACTGTGAATAAATTGTTTTAAAGAAATCGTTTAATTTATTCATCAGATAAATCATTTAAAAAAATCTCATGCAATTTGAAATAAGTGGCGTTAATGGAAATCG
>NW_017145787.1:0-299 GCF_001652005.2 Ceratina calcarata
ACATACTGGTTTCAGTTAAATTCTTTATTTTATTAATTCCTACAAAATCAAATATTCACACTTATTTTGAATTATAACTTAATTGAAATTACTCTGTACAATAAATTAAATAATAATCGTAAGATTGGAATAGATATGATACAAAAAGTTAGTTCATTTGGGATTTTTTCAACATTTGCGTTTTTCGTATTGTATCTTGTATCTGTTTCTCCAAATTTTTCAACATGTCTTCAGTGGCTGTAATGTTACCCAAGTTGTAATCCGCATCTTTTCTATATGTAAAATGTACATTCCAGTTA
>NW_017145788.1:0-299 GCF_001652005.2 Ceratina calcarata
CTGTGGAGGCGTGTCGTCTGGAAGGAGAGCACTTCAGAGAGAGTAGACTCTATTGTAATTCCGGGGACCGTCAATGCACGTAGTTTTTTGGCTGTTATGCAATCAATTATTTGGCAGACCTCCAGAACGCAAGCACCCGTAGAAAATTGAAGTAGGGTTCATGGCTTATGTCAATCGTTGGGTCGAGCTAGGAAACGAACGAATAGACAACGCCTGTAGTTTGACTATAGAGATAGTATACAGAATAGAGTACAGAAGCCAACCGCAAACGTGAGTCGCAAATAGAAAGAGAGAGGAAC
>NW_017145789.1:0-299 GCF_001652005.2 Ceratina calcarata
TACAACGCTTAAAAGTCGTTCTTTCTTCTTACCTTCTTACATTTAATAATCCTCTTTACACAGAAAAATATAACATAAATCTACACTCGAAAGAGTGAAAAGATAATTTAATCATTCTCGGTATTCCTTACTATCTAAGCGATAAATGATTTCTACTAGTCAAACATTACGCAAAGTATTACAGCACTTAAATCCGCTCTTACTTCCTATATAAAGAATAAAATATCGTCTAACGTTTCTTTTAACATATATCATTACATAAAAGAGTGTCAAAATAACTTGAACATCCTCGGTATACC
>NW_017145791.1:0-299 GCF_001652005.2 Ceratina calcarata
CTGGTTTCGCGCAATTAAACATTTATAGACAATAGTTGTTTAGAATCATGTCACTGACGACATATTCAGAAATCAACGAAATCGGTGTTGAGACCGAAGTTCTAAATAATTGCCGAGCAAATTCATACAAAATAAAAATAACTCAGGATTACGGTCGTGAATGAAGTTTTTCGTATTTCCAAATAGATTTCCATGTATAACGATAACGTAATGTTTAATTTATATTATATCCAAGCTACTAATTCAATCAAGATCGAGAATTACGATCAAAATAACTAAATTCATTTAAGATAAAACCG
>NW_017145792.1:0-299 GCF_001652005.2 Ceratina calcarata
CGGGATAAATTATAAGATCCCTGGCGCTAAGCAATGGCCGAGCGTCACCATCCGAGCCAACCTACCCGTGGCTGAGCGTGGGCCCTACGCGTGCTCTCATTAGTCAGGGTTTTTCGTTAATAACTCAAAAACTATACCTCACTTTACATTTTGATACAGAAAATTATTGTTCAGAAAAACTTACAGAATCACCTCTCTTCAGCCCTAACACTTTTTCTGGAACATCCTGTATTCCCTGTTTTCGACTAGATTTCATGTGAGGAATCATCCCCTTGCTGGTTGTACCACAATTTTGCAAA
>NW_017145793.1:0-2408 GCF_001652005.2 Ceratina calcarata
TTCCCTAGTATATGCCCGAGTGTCTCGATCTGTAATTTGCATCTTCTGCACCTCGGGTCGATTTCCTGTCTTGCTCTTTTTAGGACAATTCTTGTTCCAAAGGTGTTTGTCCTTAACTTTAGCGCATCCAGGTATCTGGATGGCTTAAGTAATGACGGCATGAACAGCCAGCTATTTCCGGTCTTGTCATTCTGGAAGTCTTCTATTCCTTGGCCTTGTGATGAGAGTTGTTTCCACCTCTCGAAGTGCCCTTTTCTGAGTGTAATACGTGCCTCCTCGATTTCCTCGTCGGAGGCCGGCCATCTAAGACCGATGGAACTAGCGTACTTCCGTATTATCATTTCTTGCCTATTATATGCCTCTCGTACTGCCCCATCAGTACTTTCGCTCATTTGGAGGCCGTTTCTTAATTTTGCGATCCGTACTATGTCTGCCATCTTCTGTATACCGAGACCGCCGGATACAAAAGGTATACCAGGACTCGCACCGCTTGGTGTAGACTGCCAAGACGGGCTAGAAATCAAATCAGCTGGCAGCCGCGTCGTTCATTGTGGTCTTTGCCATCAGGCTGCGTCAGCGTATAAAATATAATAAATAAATAAATAAATAAATAGGTATGTCCAATAAGTGCGTCCCAATGGATAAAATACTACCGATCACACAGTGTGATCGTAGTCGATGAACGCACATGCCATTTCCAACGATGATCGGAGGGCGATCATCGATGCCGTCAGTGCGTCACCTCTGCTCATGCCTAGGGTCTTCAAGTTTCTTAATGTGCTTGAGGGAATAGCTCCTCTGCAGCCCACTACTATAGGTAAGACTTCGACTGTTTCACATCCAAGCTTGATTCTTACAAGTTCCGCTGTTTCCTTGTACTTGTCTACCTTATCTTTGTATGCTTTGCGCAGGTTCTCCTTGTCTTCGTACCGCACGGTCACGTCTACGACGTATAACTTGCCCTGGTCCTTAATAACCAGATCTGGCTTTTTAAGTTCTCCGATTACGTTTACTACCGGCTCTTTGAACACCGCGTACTTTGTTGAGGTCTTTGCCTCGACGAGTCTAACTATCTCGTCGTGCCTGTTGATCCTAGCGGACTTCGTATGGAGACAGTTCCCTAGTATATGCCCGAGTGTCTCGATCTGTAATTTGCATCTTCTGCACCTCGGGTCGATTTCCTGTCTTGCTCTTTTTAGGACAATTCTTGTTCCAAAGGTGTTTGTCCTTAACTTTAGCGCATCCAGGTATCTGGATGGCTTAAGTAATGACGGCATGAACAGCCAGCTATTTCCGGTCTTGTCATTCTGGAAGTCTTCTATTCCTTGGCCTTGTGATGAGAGTTGTTTCCACCTCTCGAAGTGCCCTTTTCTGAGTGTAATACGTGCCTCCTCGATTTCCTCGTCGGAGGCCGGCCATCTAAGACCGATGGAACTAGCGTACTTCCGTATTATCATTTCTTGCCTATTATATGCCTCTCGTACTGCCCCATCAGTACTTTCGCTCATTTGGAGGCCGTTTCTTAATTTTGCGATCCGTACTATGTCTGCCATCTTCTGTATACCGAGACCGCCGGAACCTTTTTCGGTGTAAAGTATTCCGTCAGTTGTTGACGGATGTAGATGCAGGATGGCCTTAACCACCTGCTTAATCTCGTGATCCAGCGACTCAAGTATACTTAGCGATGGTGGGTTCGCAACAAGCCTGTGTATATACTTAGGCAAGAGATGCGTCCGAATAAGATTTATTTTCTGATGGGGCTTTAGCCCCATCCGTCTTATATTTTCAGCCGCCTTGATAACGTCATTTATTTGGCCTCTTGATAGACCCGTCCACGGGCCTATTGGGACTCCCAGGTAGGTGACTAGATCCTCTGGTTCAATAGCCGGTAACATCTCGTCCTTCAGTTTTAGCTTGGGATCTAAAACATACCAAGTTTTATTCTTGCAGACGATCTGAAACGTGCCACACTTATTGCTCTGGATATCCATGCCTAGACCCGCAAGATACTTGTATAATCGTCGTATTTGTTGCTTTGCTTCCTCGATTGTAGACGCTACCAGAACGAGATCGTCTGCAAAAGCTAGAATGGAGACGTTCTGGTCTCCGATACTGACGCCCTCCGTCGTCTCATCTAGCGCTCTTATAATCGGGTCTAGGACTATATTGAAGAGTAGCGGGGACAGCGGATCTCCCTGCTTAACTCCTCTCTTCAGATCGATCGAGACTTCTGAAACTCGTGCTTTTATTTTCGTTTTACAGCCATCGTACATGCCTTCTATGTACTCTGCGATGGCTGATGGTATCCCTTTTCTCGCAAGACCTTTGCTTATGGCCTTGTGCGGGACGGTATCGAAGGCCTTTGCGATGTCGACCACCGTAATAATACCGCCTTTTCCATTTTTCAT
>NW_017145793.1:4121-5514 GCF_001652005.2 Ceratina calcarata
TTCTGTAATGACAATTGGCGTCCATATGCTCTCCATAGGAGAGAACTCGCTCGGACCTTCTCCGAGCGATGGCAACCTTCTGGGTCCCGCTGTTCCCCATAGTTCGCCGTATAGACGCTCTATGTCGGCCTTTTCGGGGAGCTCAAGTTGTTCTCCAGCAACAACTCTCTCTCCTGCGACCGCCATTTCTATTAATTTCCGCGGACACTTATTGTAGAGATCCTGGTAACGAGAGAATCTAAATTTATTTCGGCGAGTGCGGTCACTTTCTCGTCGATTTTGGCCGTTGTTTCTCCTGCCTGTTCTTCTCTCGGATGCCCCCTCATCCTCTTCTTCGTGTACGCCCTCTTTTAGGGCCTCCACGATTCGTTCCAGGATCCTCTCAATATCTAAGGAATCCAACCGTTCCTTTTCGGCCATGCCAATGAGGTCGCTTTCTATGTTATAAAGTGGGTCTTCCTCATCCATCCTGTCCGCAAAAATGGCAGCTCTAAGCATGCCATCCCAATTACCCATTTCTGCGCTTCGGGTATCGCTGTTTTCATCAGCCGACTCGTATGATGAGCTGGAGTCTTCATCATCTTCTTCGATTACCGACGCCCCACTCTGCGCTGGTAATAGCCTCCTCTTGTCGCTAATTTGTTTAGTGGTCTTTGAGGGAAGAAACTCGTGGATCTTAACATTTGGAAAGCGTTCGTTCCTAAATCTCTCATTTAATTCAATGAGTAAACGAGTTTCTTCTTCTGTCCAGGTTGAGGCTCTACTACCTGGACGTCTCGGATTGGCTGCCTCAATCCGTTTTGCGTTTCTTACGCTAGCGTGCCTGTGCCTTTCATGCTGGGATAGGCCGCTTTTCGTTTTAAAGATGCTTCCGCATGAAGAGCAACCGAAACCACCCTCATCCTCAATATCCAGAGTGCGATCTTTGCACTTAGGTAGGTGGCACCTGCAGCTATGTAGTTTCTCGAATCGCTTCGAGCATTTTGCACACCTCCATGTTGCTCTATTTCCAGGATGATGCTCGTGTATATGCTGGTTCCAGTCGGCCTCACGCAGGAAACACCTAATATTTTGCGTGCACAGCACGCATCTAATAGGCCCGCTGAGCGGTAAGTCCACACATAGATCAATCTCGTTGTCATTGTTCGTGCCAGGGTCGTCAACAGTGGCCCTACTACCAGCAGCGGACATGTCCGCCACGGGTGCCCCAGGGCCGGGAACACCCGCGTCCGAGGCTCCTCTTCTCGTTGCCATTTTTATTTGGGTCTTTTGTTTACCCTTACAGAAATCCTATTCGCCAGACATCTCGTTTCCCTTGAATCAAGCCAAGTCGTCATCGATTTATCCGTCCAAGAGCTGGGAGACCAGTCACTGACCACCTCCTTCCTCGTTT
>NW_017145794.1:0-299 GCF_001652005.2 Ceratina calcarata
ATTAGTTTCTGAGTTATTGAAGTTTTTGTGCCACAATTCTAGTCACATCGTCTTAGACGAAATGTTCAATATGTCCACCTCCTGTCTTAGTACAAACCTCAGCTCGTTGTCTCATTGAGCTCTGAACAGGTTCCTAAATTCCTGGCATGGCACGTATCGTCTGAAAGCTGCCACAATTTGGTCGAGGAGAGTTTCTGCATCATCTATTGCATACGAATACGCTAAAGACTTTACATAATCTCACAAAAAAGTACAATGGGTTTAAATTTGGTAAGCATGGAGCAATTAGTACTTCTCTA
>NW_017145795.1:0-299 GCF_001652005.2 Ceratina calcarata
TAGTTTTTCGGGTTGTCTCCGTTGAAATTCACCTTCTCCTAGAGTTCTCAAGATTCATTCATTCTTGTTTTATACATATGTGGGATGCAGGTCGACTTATAAGCGTTTAAGTCGAATGTACCTTGAAAGAATGTCTATATCCTCAAGTATCCCCCAGTACTTAGCTTAAGAAATAGTTTTTCGTGTAGTTTCCGTTAAAATACACCTTCTCCTAGGGATCTCAAGAGGCATTCATTCTTGTTTCATACATATGTGGAATACAAGTCGACTTATATGCGTTTAAGCCGAATGTACCTTGA
>NW_017145796.1:0-299 GCF_001652005.2 Ceratina calcarata
GAGTGTGTTTGTTGACAATAGAGTGAAAGAAATTCGGATGCTCAGCAATAGCAAAGAATGGCGGCATATACATGGGCACCTTAATCCAGCCGATTTGCCTTCACGAGGGTGTACCGCCAGGCAACCACTCGCCTCAAAATGGTGGGAGGGACCTGAATAGCTACGGCAGGCACCGAATACCTGGCCTGAACAGACGTTACAAATCAAGGATAACGAAAGTAATGCAGAATTAAAGAAAACGAATAATGTAACGAGAGCTACTGCCCTTATTAATGAGAATAGAGACGATACGCCGTGGT
>NW_017145797.1:0-299 GCF_001652005.2 Ceratina calcarata
AATATGAATAAAATACTATTATGAATTGTACGTTCGACTATCAGGAATGAGCAATATCCAGGTTATGTCTGGAGATATGCAAAATTTATGACGCATGTGAGTGTTTGGCATCTTTACGCGTATTTACGAAACAACACTTTCACACATCGCTCCGTCTTCTCCACCCTTAGAATGGGTTGGGCCTTGAGGCCCTGGCAAGACGGCCGGATGTGCGAACGGGACGAACCCAATCTGTAATTGTTTATTAAACAGTCAGGGGTCATGGACCCAGATTAGTCATTTCACTGTTGATCAGACAG
>NW_017145798.1:0-299 GCF_001652005.2 Ceratina calcarata
TAATCCTCCTCGTTTTTATGGCTTCTCAGTTTTTACTTTCTATCGTGTTCCTAGTGTCTGTGAATAAATTTTTCCCTATTAGTTGTCCTGTTCACCTTGTACATGAGATTTGTGTGTTTTTGTTTTGTCTATGTTATATATTTATTTTATTCCTTACCATTATTCGGTTTGCGTCTTTATTCAACTGTTAGTTGACCGCCATTCTTATTTGTTTAGTTATTTTGTATGTTCTGTGCTTGTGTCTCTAGGTTAGGTTAGGTTAGGTTACAGATTTACAGATTTACAGATGGTCGAGAGGC
>NW_017145799.1:0-299 GCF_001652005.2 Ceratina calcarata
AGGACGACGAGATCTATAATTTCCATGTAAAAATATTTCGCTAGCGTCAATAGTTTATGAGTAATTTGCCAAAAACTGTTTTTTTGTTTTTCGTAAATAACTAGTTAAATATTGACGCTAGCGAAAAAGTTTTATAAGGAAATTGTAGATCTCATCGTCCTCTACAAAAAAGGTCGTATGCAATTTTCTCGTAAGTCTGACAGTTTAGGAGTTATTGAGGAAAAACGAAATTTTTTGCCAAAAATTCGCCGTTTTGACGCTGGAATGGTCGGATTTCGTCAACATCAATAAAATGCCAA
>NW_017145800.1:0-299 GCF_001652005.2 Ceratina calcarata
CCTTAGAAGGATAATATATTTATTGCTTAACCTATACGCTCCACGCTTTTCGCACAACATTTTCTCTAGCGGAAGTCCACCACTACTGTCCATGCGCCGTCGCTACGCGGCGCTCTCTTCTTCGCGACTGCGCAGAATATCTTTCACGCAGTTAGACATGCATGTCACAACACTTATAGTCCCCCTCGAGGTACCTTCGGCTTAAGCGCATATAAGTCGAATTGTATACTACATATGTAAGAATAACACATGAAATCTGCTTCACAACACGTGAAGAAGATGTATTTCAACGGACACAA
>NW_017145801.1:0-299 GCF_001652005.2 Ceratina calcarata
ATAAGCAGTATAACATTAACATTAATTTTGTTTTGTGTATTAGTATGCGTTTTTTAAGTTAAGCATTTCGTTGTTGTAAGCGTATTGTTGTGTGTTGAACGCATTCGTTCAAGGCAGGCGGCATGTCGAAGCGCGGACTTAAATAACGTAATTCCGAGTGAAAGTCTTTCTTTGTTCGAGAATGTTTTTTTTTCTGTAGTACCTTAAGGATTTAGCTGGTAAGGGTTTTATAACCGTCCGTTTGGGCCAGAGTCGGACAACATTAAACCAAGTGGTTTACGGCTCTGGACTATTAGAAA
>NW_017145802.1:0-299 GCF_001652005.2 Ceratina calcarata
ATCTATATATACAGAATATATAAAAATACATGTAAATATTGGATTAAACAACTGTATTAATGCTGTTCCAAATATTGGGTAAAAGAATATAGATGGCCTTCTTTCGTATCGACTCGTTTTGTCAATGAACGAACTTAATCTTCAATTTAATTGGTCCTCATCAACCTCAACGCAAATCACATTTACCATTTACAATACATGTCGGTTATCATAAAAATGATATAATATAAGCCAACAAAGAGGATTATGATTTCAATTTGTATCACGTTACAACAATTAATATTTAGATATAACAAACA
>NW_017145803.1:0-299 GCF_001652005.2 Ceratina calcarata
ATAGAAGAAGCGAAACGAGTAGACGAATTTTTAGAAAAAGCAGAAAATACTACTACATTAAAAGAGACGAAGCCTCTTCTCGGTGTTCCTTTTACAACAAAGGAGAGCAACGAAGCTAGTAGTAAGTTTTCTAGATCTACCAATGGGATGTCTCAAATTTTTATTAGAGACCATAATAAAAAAGTTACAATACGTTTACTCTTTTATTTGATTGAAAAGTTATTCCATTTTGAAATGTGTCCGTATATTAATGGAAGTTATTGTAAATGCATACGTCTTAATATTTTATTTAGCATTAC
>NW_017145804.1:0-3620 GCF_001652005.2 Ceratina calcarata
CTGAGGTGTCGAACTGATAAGTCATCACAATTCGATGCTCGCTGGCTGTTACCAAACGCGCATTGCAAAAGCGACAAATTTCAAGGAATCTAGCCCTCTCACAGGGCTATAACATCGCACCTTATCTTCTAAGGGAGAAAAATTAACGGAAATGTATGTAAAAGCCTATCAAATGTGATATACTCATATACTGCACAATATGCAATAACGGCGGCAGGAAAATTAATTCCGAAAGTCTTCTAGTGTCTACAGGAAAGAAATGGACAATTTGGACCAAAAGTTAATGAACAAATCTCATTATTATGTGAGAAATTTAAAAACGTTTACATGTGTGCGACGAAATCGGGAAAAATGCAAAAGAATACACACGAATTATATTTGAACAATATTATAGCACCATATGTAAGCGATAAGAAGTTTTTATTTATTGTAGATTCGTGGAGTGGCCAAACAAATCCAGCAATATACGAGCAAAAATTCACAGACAAAAGTGGACAACAAACATGTTGTCTAAATGTGATACCACCAAAATGTACTCCTATGTGCCAACCATGTGATGTTTACTTTCATAGACAAATAAGAAATTATATTTCTCGTTTTCAAAACTATCATGAACTTTTTGTGATCGGTCGAGAACTCTCTAGCCGATCTGACTGCATTAAACTGCATGCGCTTATACATAATCAGTTACAAGCACCAGTTTATAAAAATATGATAGAGTACGCATGGTGGGCGTCAAAATTAATTTCAAAACGAGAAATATTTTGTAATGTTAATCAAGTTGCTTTCCCAGAGAGAACAAAAAGTGAAAAGTGTGTGCGTGAAAAATAAGCATTTGTAGTGTGTTCATGGTGTAAGAACTATTTGTGCTTTGATTGCATGTACGATCTGTATTATCCATCGTCATGCACATCATTGCACGTTGGTGGATAGAATTAAGTTTTAATAATAAACATAAGGACAAAGAAGAAGAAAAAACTGTATAGTGGAAGATTCGATCGCGCGACGTGCTGCGCACGAGCGAAACACTTATGCCACTTCACCAACTAAACATCATGGAAAACGACAGACACTACTGTACATAATCCTGGTATGTAACTTTAATTATTTATATCTCGAAAAGTATTGAATAACTACACCTAATATTTAGCGTACGTCAATTTGGACACGTGTACTACTATCCTATAAAAAATCATAAAAATCACAGTCGACAAGGTCGGAGCCTTCCCTTGTTAGTGAACCCATTATGCGAGCCATGTACCACAATCGAGCCAAGTTGCTGGTGGAGAGGGTATGGGATACAATGGGATATGATTTTCTGGCTGCCCTGCTCGTGGAACGAGTGGGCGATCTAGGAAGACAAAAGTCAAATGAACAAATGGAGATAGATCTGACTCTACTATCTTTCAAGATGTTCATAGAAACCAATGAAAGCCAAGAAAATTAATTTAATCCATTTTTATACGTAGAGATCTATGCACTGAAATGTAAGAAAATTAGAAACTGGAGGAAGTTTAATGAGAACAACTTTTTCATGGACTTTAAAGAAAATTATTGATTAAAATATGTCTAATAAGAAAATTACAAACTCATCGATAAAAACAGTCCTGTCCTGTTTCTACAATATTTTTTTAACCATCAGAGCATAGTAAGTGTCGATTTCCAGTAAAATTTTTTATCTTAAAATCATAATTTTTTATTTTTTATTGTTAAAATTCTGCAGAAATCACTGCCAAAAATTTTTGATAGGAAAGTACTTNGTATTGGGATAAGGGACAAGAAGGCGTGCCATTTATTGCAATACCCGATTCTCATCCTTCCGGCATTTAGTTTAGGGCACCATCCCTAACAGGTTGTTTGTTATTAGCCAGTATGCAAATTAAGTACATGATATCATCAATTATATCAAAAAGTTCCACATTAATATGGTTCAAAATTCTATACGTTTTTACTCTTTGTATAGCCCTCTCAACATGTATACGTACTGATGCTATTGAATATCCTTCAAGCACCTCTTCTCGAGTAAATTGAGGTTCTAGTGCGAATGGTGGCATTACAAGAGTGCATTGTCTTTGTAGGAGTTCACTTTTTATTTGTGGAAAACCTTTATCTGCCATCACTTCGTCTCCCGGTTCCAAGAGATTCAAAAATCCCGAATCGTTGGTAATGAAACTGTCTGTAGCTCGTTCACCATATCCTTTTGAAACAAAAGTAATCATCCCCGATGGCCCTATTGCAATTAAAAATTTTATAGTAAAGCCACCTTTATAGTTCGAATACATTAGTATTCGTTGCTCCACTTTTGGAGGTGTGTCACAAGCTAATTCTGTGCAATCTATAATTGCTCGACAGTTCGGATAGTTTTTAAAAGTAATCGGCATGGTCTCTTTTATAGCTTGTTTTGAGGGCCAAAATAACCAATCTTTAGTATTTGCAAGTAACGTATCTAATACACTAAAAAAGATTTTTGATACTGTTTGTCTTTTTACTTGAAATATATGACTCAACGACGAAAAACTGATTCCAAGTTTCAATTTCATTAAGAAAAGAAGTAATCTATTGTCTCGACAGTTTTTTGTAAAAATGTGGTTGACCTTCTTGATCTGGTGTGATAATCTGTAGTAAAATGTTAAAAATTAAAAGTGATACTCCACCGAGAGATCTCATGGCTTCATCAGACATACTTAATTCAAAACCACAAAAATTCATTTGCATTTCGAAATCCAGGCCACACCTTTCCTCAGCTATTTTTTTCAAATTTTGTTCTATCTCGTTTAAAGATTTTCTCAAGTTTTCTTCACTTACACTCTTCTTTGTATTAGTAGGATGTTTGATGACTCTTGTAATCGTGGTTTGAGTTGAGACTTCATTGTTATGCAATGAACAAAATAAAACTGTAATATTTTCTGTATCGTCAGAATCAAAAACTGGATCAGTTTGAACACTCATTCCCTTATATAATTCATCCACGGTATCTAATGGTTCATCATTAACTTGGTTTATTCTATCGTCATAAGTTGAGGTTTCGTCATTCACTTCATCGTCAGCTGCAATACGTCGTTTAACTTTTCTCTGATTTCTAGCTTTCAACCTTGCCCCGTCTTATTTGATCACCCAACGGTATTTGAATTTCGGTATTTGAACACCCAACTACGCAACAATGACGAGTTGAACAAGTTACAAATTTATTTTTGTTTCTTAAAAATATAATATAATAAATACCGCGTGTTGCGGAATCCATTTCGTGCATTCTGCATTTTTGCTACACGATTCCACAATTTAGAAAAGTATCCGCCAGGCGGCGTTTTTAACGATTCTTACCTAGCCCATAATTAAATGTTAATAATTATATTATTATATCCCCAGTAGCCGACATACCGGGGTCATGCTTAAATCCAATGACACGCTATTTAATATCTTAACTAAGATTTATTAATGTTCAAATAATAATAAGGTAATACATGTGCCTGTTCAGTCGTAATACAATATATGGACACAAAACTAAAACTAACTCGTATCTGTGCGAGATGTCGCTAATTATGAAAGACGCGAATAATGCTCGCTTCCATATCCAACAAATTATATCTCATAAACTAAATTTAAAAGACTTCAGTAAGAAA
>NW_017145804.1:4139-8350 GCF_001652005.2 Ceratina calcarata
CTAATCGGTTACGAATTACACAGGACGGAAAGATTACCTTTCCGTTGCTGACGTTTGCACTGATTATCAGTGTTGAAACAAGGGCACGTATACTCTACGTGTCTGAGTCTCGGACGTTGCCGTGACCATTATAGCTCGTTTAAGTAGCTGGTCGCCGGATTGGTAATCCCGGTAGGGTTCTTTAGGATATAGTCCGGAGTATTTCTGCATCGGGCCTGATCGTAGTTGTCAGATAGCCCTCCCGGTCAGAAGCTTCTTGACGAAGTCCGAAGTATTCTGCAAAGGGGACTGACCGTAGTTTGGAGGTCAGTTGAAGTCCGGCCTTACAACCCGGGCTTCCTCACGCAGAGTGGCTAGCTGCGTGAGCACCTTGCAGGAGAGGCTCGCAGGCTCTGTTTCGGCGCACAGAATCAGTGCAACGTCCATTCCTCCTCACTTATATTCATCGTGAGTTGAGTTGACCCCGAGACGAGGAATTATTCTCGTCTCACTCATACAGTCCACTTTTAAAGACCGATACGCAAATTTAATTAGTCGCGGTCGATTTTTCTGTTTACAGGTCTCGCCGTTAAGGACGAGGATCGCCGACAAATATACGTCTTCGTTTGAACAATATTTGTATCTATATAATTGGGGATATCGGGCGTTCGCGCCCGGTATAATAAATTAGATACTTTCCATTCCAAATTGGAATATATTTCTATTTATTGAAACAACCTGTCTCCAAATACTCCTCCTCGAAATTCCGGACCCTGTTAGGTCAAAATCTAACACTTTTGGAGCAGCTTTATCTCCGTTCCTTCTCCGAAATTGCGATTTCTGGCAATTATTCTCCATTCAACGAATCCCTTTTTGCTAAAAGAATTAATTAAATCTTCCTGTTATCAAATTTATTATATCTCCAAAATATGTAACGTATTTCCTTCGAAAATGATTAATTCGTTCATCCGTATCAAAAAATATTTTGTGATTACTTTTCGGCTTTCAATCAAACTGACGGTTGATAAAAGTAAGTCACGCGATGAAACTAACAACAAGCAGCAGACGAGGATGAGAATGATCGCAAGAGCAGGCGCGCGAATCTCGCAGAGTTAAAGTAAACCTGGTAAACTCTCGACGCCGGATGTTATTCAACTTCGTATTCATTACGAGGGAAACACGGACGGAACCTGACGGTCGCTTCAGGCACTGCTGATTCGTTAAAGTTAAAGCTTTTTCCTATATGCGTAAGCGTGTATACATGCTCACGTATAAATACAGGTGCTTTCATTATGGTAAAGGTTTGTAAAAGTCGTTCAAAGAGGTAAAAGGTATCGCCTGTTCGTTGTAACGATAATAATAATCTGTAATAATGATTTCTCACGTGATACGATTCAATATTCTCAGTTATTAGAATGTTTTAAAAAAGACTTGATGATTCTTGTGAAGAAAAATGTAAGATATAGTCTACATACAAATTCGACATATTTATAACAGAAAATATTCAATACCCTCACTCACCGATCAATGCCCAGCTTAAACTTTTTGATCTAGGATGTCTACATTTGGAGCGTATGCACCTGTAACTTCGTAACAACAAAAAACGAAAAAAAGGTGAAGGCAAGACCTCAATAAAAATTCACAATTTGCTAAAAATCATAAGAAAACACGAGGCGCATTAAGACTAGACAAAATCCTTGACCATTTAGTAAGTTCAAGAATTTCAAACCGTAAATGACACAACCACCTTCATAAAATGTAAAACTCCACGACTCTTCAAAAGAGGTAAGGTTTACATCTGCCAGCCGAAAATTATTAAGGACGTATGACCGTCATCATCCGCTACATGCGTCAACCGACATTCGAAGGGCTACCTGACTGTCTTTTTATATGCAGAGAAGCGATTTAGGGGTAGAAATAATTCTTTTACATATCTGAGTTGATTTTTGCGTTAACAATATAATGTTCAGGATTATTTTAAAACTGACTTATTATGTTTTCAGAATCGCAGAATTCGAATCAGTCATTATGATCTGAAAATACGAAATGATTGATCACATATTATACAGGGTGTCCCACAAAAAATGTTACAGTCGAAGAGAGGTGATTCTGTAAGTGTTTCTGAACAACGATTTCCTTTGCCAAAATGCAAGGTGAGGCATGGTTTTTAAATTATTAACGAAAAACACTAACCAATAAGAGCGCATGTAGGGCCCGCGCTGACCCACGGCCGACATAGAATTATAGATAGAGTAGGGAAGGTTGCTCGAAAACCGTATCCTGAATAGAAATAGAGAGACAATAAGAGACCTCTCTTTATCTGTTTCTACTAGCGCATGATAGAAAGAGATAGGATAAGATCTTCCATGAGGTCCTCTATTTTCTTTCTCTATCTAATAAGTATACGGTACTACTTATACAAAAGCCTATGTCTTCCCTACTCTATCTATAACTCTATGGCTCAAATCATGGATATAATATCCATGGGCTCAAATACGTAAGTATTTTCATGACGATCAGTTGAACGGTATAGAAGTTTGTGTTGCAGCGCCAGCTATCTAAGTTAATAGGCCGGTCGTTGCCTAATTTAAAAATCGTCTTAAGCATTTGCTTAAGTCCCTGTTCCCTGTACAATACAAGGACTGGAAATGTGGGATAGACAGGGATAGCAAATTCTTAAGACGACCTTAAAAATAAGCAACGACTCTGAATACCGGCCTATGACGGACGAGCGTCACGATCCGAGCCAACCTATCGGCGGCTGGGCGCGACTCTACACGTGATCTCATTGGTCACTGTTCTTTTGTTAGTAATTTAAAAAACATGACTAACTTTATATTTTACCAAAAGAAAGTGTTGTTCAGAAACATCTCCAGAATCACCCATTTTCGGCTCTAACACTTTTTCTGGGACACCCTGTGTACTTAGAAGCGTTTTGATTAGAAATATTCATTAGTTCATACTAGAGTTGAAATTGACAGATAACAATTTTTCCAATAATGATAATTGTGTAATCATTTGATTTTTATTTTAAAAGGTTAGAAAATGGAGTATGGAAAACTCAATTTCCCCTTAATGACCTCTTCCCATTGCAATTTCCCAATCCGGAATCCGTCTCAGAGCCGGCGAGTGGAATTTTGGCACCCAGTCCTTAAAAGACGGGGAATCAGTACCGTAGCGCAAACTGCGAGGTATATAAGGAATAGCGTGTAAGAAAAAATATTGCTGGGTGTCGTTCAGGGGGCCCTCCTGGGTCCGAGAGCGGCGAACCGAGAGTGGGGCAAAAATCCGGCAGCGGAAAACCAAGAATGGGGGAAAGAGAAAGAGTGGGGAAGAAATCCGACAGCGGAAAACTTCAAGAACGATTGAAAAATTAATCGTCAATTGAAGTTAATACAATGAGGCGGGATTAACCATGGAACCATTTGCCGTTTTGAAGGAATGAAAGCATTATGTAGTGATTGGTAGAACGATGTAAACATTTATGCTCGCTCGTCATTCGTTATTTTGTCATAATGAAAGTGAAGATTTCGCGCTTCGAGAACAATTTCGGACGGCGTACAATTACAAGGCGTATAGAAAATATTGTACCAGATTTTGATTTACCTTTCTGAGATACCGGATTTGATGAATATTGAGCCGGATTCCGGAGTCGGAAATCGCAATAGGAAGAGGCCATAAGAGAGTGAAAAAACGTGGCATGTATTTTCAGAAATTACTTTTTTACGAACTTAACACATTCTCCTGATTTTTATGAATCAACTTATTTTTAGAGCTAAAAATTGAAGTGTATGTTCCTTTTTTGATAAGCTGTCGAATGGCGCAAGCGGTGCTTCATTCAGCTCAAGAGCACTTTTGAACACCTTATCTGGCTAGGTCCTTAGTAATTAATTCTAAAATATAAGGAAAGGAAATGTTAAGTCGTTAGTGAAAGAAAATATAGCGTTTATATACGTCACTATACGTATACGTAAAGAATAACAATAAGATCAGTGATAGGGATTGCACGTTGTACTCGCGGTCCTGAGAGTGTAGGACCATTTCTCGCAGCTTGAAAGATGGTTGAAAAGTGATAGAACGGGAGGGCCATGAGCAGAACGATCAGAACCTGAACTGTGCCCGGTCCTAGACTCTCGGGACCACGATTTATAAGATCGTGCTCGGGACCATGAGTATAGTCGCGGGAGAATGAACAAACGCGAATCGTATGAACGATGCGCGTACTAATATTG
>NW_017145804.1:8374-11229 GCF_001652005.2 Ceratina calcarata
GGTAATCCCGGTAGGGTTCTTTAGGATATAGTCCGGAGTATTTCTGCATCGGGCCTGATCGTAGTTGTCAGATAGCCCTCCCGGTCAGAAGCTTCTTGACGAAGTCCGAAGTATTCTGCAAAGGGGACTGACCGTAGTTTGGAGGTCAGTTGAAGTCCGGCCTTACAACCCGGGCTTCCTCACGCAGAGTGGCTAGCTGCGTGAGCACCTTGCAGGAGAGGCTCGCAGGCTCTGTTTCGGCGCACAGAATCAGTGCAACGTCCATTCCTCCTCACTTATATTCATCGTGAGTTGAGTTGACCCCGAGACGAGGAATTATTCTCGTCTCACTCATACAGTCCACTTTTAAAGACCGATACGCAAATTTAATTAGTCGCGGTCGATTTTTCTGTTTACAGGTCTCGCCGTTAAGGACGAGGATCGCCGACAAATATACGTCTTCGTTTGAACAATATTTGTATCTATATAATTGGGGATATCGGGCGTTCGCGCCCGGTATAATAAATTAGATACTTTCCATTCCAAATTGGAATATATTTCTATTTATTGAAACAACCTGTCTCCAAATACTCCTCCTCGAAATTCCGGACCCTGTTAGGTCAAAATCTAACACTTTTGGAGCAGCTTTATCTCCGTTCCTTCTCCGAAATTGCGATTTCTGGCAATTATTCTCCATTCAACGAATCCCTTTTTGCTAAAAGAATTAATTAAATCTTCCTGTTATCAATTTTATTATATCTCCAAAATATGTAACGTATTTCCTTCGAAAATGATTAATTCGTTCATCCGTATCAAAAAATATTTTGTGATTACTTTTCGGCTTTCAATCAAACTGACGGTTGATAAAAGTAAGTCACGCGATGAAACTAACAACAAGCAGCAGACGAGGATGAGAATGATCGCAAGAGCAGGCGCGCGAATCTCGCAGAGTTAAAGTAAACCTGGTAAACTCTCGACGCCGGATGTTATTCAACTTCGTATTCATTACGAGGGAAACACGGACGGAACCTGACGGTCGCTTCAGGCACTGCTGATTCGTTAAAGTTAAAGCTTTTTCCTATATGCGTAAGCGTGTATACATGCTCACGTATAAATACAGGTGCTTTCATTATGGTAAAGGTTTGTAAAAGTCGTTCAAAGAGGTAAAAGGTATCGCCTGTTCGTTGTAACGATAATAATAATCTGTAATAATGATTTCTCACGTGATACGATTCAATATTCTCAGTTATTAGAATGTTTTAAAAAAGACTTGATGATTCTTGTGAAGAAAAATGTAAGATATAGTCTACATACAAATTCGACATATTTATAACAGAAAATATTCAATACCCTCACTCACCGATCAATGCCCAGCTTAAACTTTTTGATCTAGGATGTCTACATTTGGAGCGTATGCACCTGTAACTTCGTAACAACAAAAAACGAAAAAAAGGTGAAGGCAAGACCTCAATAAAAATTCACAATTTGCTAAAAATCATAAGAAAACACGAGGCGCATTAAGACTAGACAAAATCCTTGACCATTTAGTAAGTTCAAGAATTTCAAACCGTAAATGACACAACCACCTTCATAAAATGTAAAACTCCACGACTCTTCAAAAGAGGTAAGGTTTACATCTGCCAGCCGAAAATTATTAAGGACGTATGACCGTCATCATCCGCTACATGCGTCAACCGACATTCGAAGGGCTACCTGACTGTCTTTTTATATGCAGAGAAGCGATTTAGGGGTAGAAATAATTCTTTTACATATCTGAGTTGATTTTTGCGTTAACAATATAATGTTCAGGATTATTTTAAAACTGACTTATTATGTTTTCAGAATCGCAGAATTCGAATCAGTCATTATGATCTGAAAATACGAAATGATTGATCACATATTATACAGGGTGTCCCACAAAAAATGTTACAGTCGAAGAGAGGTGATTCTGTAAGTGTTTCTGAACAACGATTTCCTTTGCCAAAATGCAAGGTGAGGCATGGTTTTTAAATTATTAACGAAAAACACTAACCAATAAGAGCGCATGTAGGGCCCGCGCTGACCCACGGCCGACATAGAATTATAGATAGAGTAGGGAAGGTTGCTCGAAAACCGTATCCTGAATAGAAATAGAGAGACAATAAGAGACCTCTCTTTATCTGTTTCTACTAGCGCATGATAGAAAGAGATAGGATAAGATCTTCCATGAGGTCCTCTATTTTCTTTCTCTATCTAATAAGTATACGGTACTACTTATACAAAAGCCTATGTCTTCCCTACTCTATCTATAACTCTATGGCTCAAATCATGGATATAATATCCATGGGCTCAAATACGTAAGTATTTTCATGACGATCAGTTGAACGGTATAGAAGTTTGTGTTGCAGCGCCAGCTATCTAAGTTAATAGGCCGGTCGTTGCCTAATTTAAAAATCGTCTTAAGCATTTGCTTAAGTCCCTGTTCCCTGTACAATACAAGGACTGGAAATGTGGGATAGACAGGGATAGCAAATTCTTAAGACGACCTTAAAAATAAGCAACGACTCTGAATACCGGCCTATGACGGACGAGCGTCACGATCCGAGCCAACCTATCGGCGGCTGGGCGCGACTCTACACGTGATCTCATTGGTCACTGTTCTTTTGTTAGTAATTTAAAAAACATGACTAACTTTATATTTTACCAAAAGAAAGTGTTGTTCAGAAACATCTCCAGAATCACCCATTTTCGGCTCTAACACTTTTTCTGGGACACCCTGTGTACTTAGAAGCGTTTTGATTAGAAATATTCATTAGTTCATACTAGAGTTGAAATTGACAGATAACAATTTTTCCAATAATGATAATTGTGTAATCATTTGATTTTTATTTTAAAAG
>NW_017145805.1:0-299 GCF_001652005.2 Ceratina calcarata
AGATCAACTGCTATTCTTCTCCAATCAAGTATACGTGTTGCAATGCAACTTTTTAACTAAGAATGTAGATCACAATAATGGTCCAATGAAACAAATACTTTTGTTAAAAAGAAGGGAAACCTTCTATACTGGAATTAAAGAAATATTGTGCAATTTCTATCTTTACAAGATCAACTGCTATTCTTTTCCAGTCAGGTATACGTATTTCAATGCAACTTTTTAACTAAGAATGTAGATCACAATAAACCTCCAATGAAATAAGTTAAACATTTTTGTTAAAAAATGGGAAACCTTTTACA
>NW_017145806.1:0-299 GCF_001652005.2 Ceratina calcarata
AACATTGTAATGTCGTGACTAAGTATCGATACGGACGAGTTTCTCATGTCAGAGGCTTAGAATGAAGTATAATATTATTTACTTTTAAATACGATATTTATTCCGGATTCATACATATGTATTGAATACTCTTATTTATGCTCTCCCTATTCACTTTTACAACAATTCCTCACGGATTACGTTGCACAATATTTCGAAGTGCAATACATGAAGTTCGTAATATCAAATGATGCATCCATTTTCATCAAGTTATAGCGTTAGAGTCTCAAAACCCACAGACATTAAACACCAATTATATT
>NW_017145807.1:0-299 GCF_001652005.2 Ceratina calcarata
TTCCACGATATTCAGATTCTTATTTAGTTTTTATAGTCTTTTGGTTATAATTCTTTCCTGCTGTATGTTTCCTTGTTTTTGTTTTTATCGGTTTTTATCGGTTGTGTGTGATTAACAATAGAGGGTGTACCTCCCAGATGTTTGTATATTTTCAACGTTACGTTGTCGGCAATGGAAAAGAGAGAATAGAAAAAAAACGGCAGAGTCGTGTATTTATATCTTATCTCCCTGTTGTTTTACTTTCTGTCGGTGCTTTATTCAATTGTGATTGTAGTCTTTTGATTTATATCGTTCTTATC
>NW_017145808.1:0-299 GCF_001652005.2 Ceratina calcarata
ACTTTCACATTTTTTTAATACAAAGTAATTGTTGCAATAATTCACAATAGAACTTACACACTCTATGTTCTGTACAAGATTTGTGTTAACAGATATTATGTTTGCAGATATTCAGACTGAACAGACGTGTTCAAAAACGATGAATATGTGCCTTACGGGATTATTGAATAGCAGAAGAACGACAACAAGGATAAAGATGTGCAGATAGATAGATCACCTTCAAGCACATGGTTAAACCAAATTAATGGACGAATAATTTATTGACTTTTATCTACTTATATAAATTTATTATTATCATA
>NW_017145809.1:0-299 GCF_001652005.2 Ceratina calcarata
AACTCCTGGCTGATAAACTGGCGCCCATTATCGGAGATGACCGTCTGAGGGCACCACCTGGCGTAGGACCACCTGGTCACGCAGCCCTCTCGTTACCGCGGTGGCGGTGGCTTGGCGGAGAGGGACTGCCTCTGTCCACTTCGTGAATTTGTCCTGCATAACCAGGAGCGTGGCGTGCCCCTGGCTGGACCTCGGTAATGGCCCAATCAAGTCGATACTGACTGTTTGCCAGGGCTCCTCGGCCACGTGGGTGTGTAGTTTGCCAGCCGTTTTCTGTTGTGATGCCTTGTAAGCCTGGC
>NW_017145810.1:0-299 GCF_001652005.2 Ceratina calcarata
ATTAATAGTAATTAGAATTTAAATATTATTTTTCGGACGCATTAAATTCTGTTTTATTTGTATGTCAAGGGGTTAAGTAGCTCGTGCAACGTCTTAACGCGATCCCCGGTAATGTCACGTTTGCACGAAACAAAGTCCGAACGTTTAATCACGGAATAAATGAATAGGATTGTTTCTCTAGTAAATTCGTCCCTGGTTTCGGACGAGCTCTTATTTGTTGTAGATTAAAGAATTTCTATGCTAGAGACTTTAAATAAAAAATTAAAAAGACCATGCAGTCAATTTCCCTCGGTTTCTAC
>NW_017145811.1:0-299 GCF_001652005.2 Ceratina calcarata
TTGGGACTCGAGGACGGCCAACCGGACGCGGATAATTCCCGGCTATCCCGGACCAGCGAGATCCTGAGCTATCCGGAACATCGAGGAAAGGCATTAATTGAATAAACCAGGTTTTCCGTTAAATTTCTGATTCGTTTGTTACTAACTGTTAGGGATGGTGCCCTAAACTAAAATGCCGGGATGTGAGAATCGGGTTTGTAAAATAAAACGCACGCCATCGATTTCCCTTAAACCCAAATACCGTTTTTTTCAATTAAACTAAGGATTATTAAATACAAAATCGAGACGGATCAGAATAC
>NW_017145812.1:0-299 GCF_001652005.2 Ceratina calcarata
CTTAGTTCAGCCTAATCAGCGGTTCGGGCGTCAATGGCTTTTATGCTGACACTAGACACTTCGCGATACTACGTATTTATTACTATACTGGACTTCTCGAGTTCCCAGCGGTTTCTAGGCAATGAGTTCGTCCATCGGGTAAGCCGTTTAAGAATCTTGTGATTCAGGGAATTAGCTGAACGATGCTTTGAGACCGATGAAGACTCGGACAGAGTCGCGGGTTAAGAGACGAAAAACCGAACTAACATACAGGCCCCGATGGCCAAGCTTTATAGCCGAAAAGCTAAAGAGTCAGCATC
>NW_017145813.1:0-299 GCF_001652005.2 Ceratina calcarata
AGCATGCAATTTTCTAGTGTGACCGCGATCAATAACGTGTACGCGGGTAACGTAACATTCGTTGACGCTTCTGAATAATTGTGTCGATCTAGGAAAATGTATTATCGTTTATTTCATCATACCGTAAATGTGTTTTATCTGGCAATCTCTTTGACTCATCAAAAATGACCTACCAAATTCTATACTAACATTCGCGCTAATATTATGTACAGTAATAGTACCATTTAATTTAATGTTTCATTTTAATCCATTTTAACGAAGCATGCAATTTTCTAGTGTGACCGCGATCAATAACGTGT
>NW_017145814.1:0-299 GCF_001652005.2 Ceratina calcarata
ATTATCAAAGATACCACGAGTACGGTGTGCGAACGCGAATCCTTGACGAAAAAATTCTTCAACCATCGATTGGCTGGCCACTAAATTAAATCGTTCGTTTTCAACACATCCGTCCCATTTACACGCGAATAAAGAGACAGATAAGAATAACCGAAAGGGAAAATTAAACTTACAACAAAGCCACGTGTTTTATACATCAACGCCTACACATCGACTTTATTAAAACGATTTATTAAAACCGTCTATAATACTTCTATTATCCCTCTGTTTATTGATGATAATAACTAATGATGAAACGA
>NW_017145815.1:0-1228 GCF_001652005.2 Ceratina calcarata
GATTATAAAATGGCTTCTGGAAAAGAAGACCATCAGTTACCAAGTTTAAATCTCAGTGAAATAAAAAATAAATCAAGTTCAGTTAGTTACTCATCGGTCGCTCAGATGAAACACTTCCCCAAGAAAGAACAAGGCCTACTTATGGATTGCGTGGAAAGACTCACCTTAACGGATTATGCGTGCGCAATTGGAGAAATAATTAAACCAACATTCTAAACGCATCTAGAATTTCAAACAACAGAGTTCATCTATACTTATCTAGCAAAGAGCTTCTTACAGAACTTACAAGTAAGTACAAGCACGTTGAAATTAATGGATTAAAAGTCACAATTCGTCCTCTTATCACAAAGCAGCAAAGAATCATTCTTTCTAATGTTTGCCCTTCTATTCCTCACTCTGTTCTTGAAGAACTTATCGATAATCTAAACGTTAGAAGAAGCTCGCCAATTTCGAGCTTAAGAGCATCAATTAACGAGGAATGGTATGCGCATATTCTTAGTGAGAGAAGACAAGTCTACATAAATCCAGAAGACGTTAAAAACATGCCAGAAATTATTAAAGTCAAATTTGATGAAACAATCTGTTAGGGATAGGTGGCCCTAACAAGGAGTCCGGAAGAGAAACGAGAAAATAAATTGACTCAGGGTTAAGTGTAAACCAAATCCCGAATTTATTTAAGAAAAACCCTTAAACCCCTATAATTATCCAAAATAAAAAGAAATAGCAAAAAAAAATAATGAAACGGAGGCGGATTGGCAGCGACCCAACCTGTCCCTGGCTCCCGTTCGTTCCTTCAATTTCTGTAACACAGACAATTCAAAATTCTATGATTTCACGTTTACACGTGTCTATGTATCGCCTGCGAGTTTCTACCCCTCGCAGGTGTTTATGTGGACTGTATATGTTAGACAAGGAGCGAGATACCTAAATAAATTGACTCAGGGTTAAGTGTAAACCAAATCCCGAATTTATTTAAGAAAAACCCTTAAACCCCTATAATTATCCAAAATAAAAAGAAATAGCAAAAAAAAATAATGAAACGGAGGCGGATTGGCAGCGACCCAACCTGTCCCTGGCTCCCGTTCGTTCCTTCAATTTCTGTAACACAGACAATTCAAAATTCTATGATTTCACGTTTACACGTGTCTATGTATCGCCTGCGAGTTTCTACCCCTCGCAGGTGTTTATGTGGACTGTATATGTTAGACAAGGAGCGAGATACCTCGTA
>NW_017145815.1:1584-2059 GCF_001652005.2 Ceratina calcarata
CCTGAAAGGAGCATTGTAAACAAAAAAATACATCGAAACACAGTGTCTTAGTGGGATTCGCGGAATGTAATAAGATCAAAAGACTTAGAAAAGCTGCATTCAAAAAGTGGAATTACTCAAAAAATCCTGACCATTTCATAGAATATAAGAGAATGTCTAAAGTAGCTATAAAAACCTTTAAAAATAAAAAGAAACTATATCAGATTTGCGGAAAACATTGATTTTCAGTTCGACTCAAAATACGTCTGGGACACAACCAGAATTTAAAAAAACGCATGGATTAAAATAAAACCTCGTCACAATTCACAGAACCACCAAGACCAAGAGAAAGTTTGTACTGCATTGGATAAAATAAGCCCCCCGTGGTGCCCAATGGATCCAGGCTGGGTACCCATTTGTAAAGACAATGATTTTCTAGAATTTCCGTTCAACTTTACCGAATTTAATATAGCTCTCGATCATAAGAATACCCGCT
>NW_017145816.1:0-299 GCF_001652005.2 Ceratina calcarata
TATAAATATCGATTCATTTTTGTTATTTAAGTTGTGTAAATAATTCAACATTTACTAAAAAGATACTGAATTGCTCGATTGATACTGAACGGAATCTGAGAGTGGGGCAAGTCGCGTCCTTCCGTTCCAATCGTTGATTTATCTCGACTGGTGGCACGCCGTTGGAGCCTGGGTGTAACGCGTTGCCCATTGTACGTGTCCCTGTCGCAACGGCAACGATTTATCGCCGAGCACCTTGCACGCTGGCTCTGACGAAACGGTCTGTTGGTCAGTCCGCGTGACACTGTCTTCAGTCGCTC
>NW_017145817.1:0-299 GCF_001652005.2 Ceratina calcarata
CACTTCCCATGTGGCACTCGTGCTGTTCGGACGTGTTTGTAATCATACCTCTCTTTCCGTGTCCTCTATAGGACACCGCGATAAATAGTGCCTAGTGTTACTACGTAACGGTCGTTTTTTGAATATTAACGTTACTTAAATACGATTTAACATTTCCATTTCAATTTAATTTCCTCTTAAATTCAAATGTGAATTTTATCCAAACACAGTGAGTGGGAAGAAAGAGAGTTTCTACGAGAAACTCATCAGGGAAGGCCGCTGTCGAAAGCGGCCTATGGTCACGAGGCGTGCCAGGCTTC
>NW_017145818.1:0-299 GCF_001652005.2 Ceratina calcarata
TTAACGAGGGTGAGATGTCATCTGTCAGAGTTCGGAACGAGAGTGCTCTCCGATCATGGAAACGGGCTAAGATATAATTTTTGGGGTTTTCATGGTGGGAATTAGGATTTATAAAGTAGGACTATTAGAGTTAGTATTTGAGAGTGAGGTCATGGTTTAGAAATGATGCAGCGAAGATAGGACGAAGTTTGCAAATATGAGTCTAGGAGTAAATCAGGGGAAGAGAAAGGGGAGTCATAGAATGATGAATTTCGGTGTAGAGGTATCAAAGATAAGGAGTATCTCTAACTTAATTATCA
>NW_017145819.1:0-299 GCF_001652005.2 Ceratina calcarata
AACACTTGCGGCGTAATGCTTGGGTGCACCATCCTGCTGGATGTACATGTTCTTCTGGGTCTCAAGTGGAATATCTTCCAGGAGACCCGGAAGAACATCCCGCAGGTACCCATTAATAAAGTACCGCGTACGGCACCTCTATTAACATCCAACGTATCGTCGGCTTGCGCTTCGCTCATGAAATTACCGCAGAAATTATACACTCGACATTTAACAAAATATTGCGTTTTCAGACCGTGATGTACGTGTGCGTTATAACGAGATCAGTAATAGTGCAGCCCATCGCTTTCCACTGTGAA
>NW_017145820.1:0-299 GCF_001652005.2 Ceratina calcarata
TCACCAGCTCTTGGGGTCCGCACGGTGGAATACTCGACACGTGGAACTCGACACTCAATGACTCGTCGATCACGTTCAATCGTCAAAAATCACGTGCAAAAACTCCGGCACGGGAAACCACGCCGATCGCTTTTAATCCTCGACACGATACCCTCAACTCGGGAATCCTCGATACGGTTAAGAATCGACCCCGAATCCTCAGTACGGAATTATTCGTGCCGAACTCCTTAACACGGGAAAAACCGATACGAGGAACTCCTCTATCCGCGGAAACCTCTAAACGGAATGATCGCCTTTTC
>NW_017145821.1:0-299 GCF_001652005.2 Ceratina calcarata
CTTATTCAATAATGAAATAAAACGTTTAAAAATGTATCCTCGATTTTCATCAATTATGTGTCACGAAATACATAAATAAAACAAGCTGTTGAAAATTGAGAATTGAGAATCGAGAACTGAGAAACTATGATGTAAAAACATAAGGTGTGTTCAAATGTGTTTCTGTTTGTGCCTTCCACTCATCGGTCATATTGCAAGTACGATGACCTATTGTTTAGTTCAAACACGCATATAAGTCGATTAGAAGTTGTAATACTTTTGTACTACTGTTCTGAAAGTGTTCATTATTAACACTAGAA
>NW_017145822.1:0-299 GCF_001652005.2 Ceratina calcarata
TTTACTGCGGAACTAATAATAATACTAAATCAAATATGCTAAAGAATGAATACAAAAAGGCTCAACAGTATGATTGTCGCAAATGCCGGCCCATAAATAAATGGCCCAGCGGTCTTGTGACCCGTGTGGTCGTACCGCGAAGGACGTCTCATCCTCCAAGACATGTGAGTTGTGGACGTTAAAGCATCCTTTCCTTGTGAACAGTGCTTCATCCGTCCACAAAAACAAAACAATTGAATGTTGCTAAATGTAAGAGCGGTATCCCGGGAGACTGAATATTGTTTGATTTTGTGCACGGT
>NW_017145823.1:0-299 GCF_001652005.2 Ceratina calcarata
GCGAGAAAACGACCCGAAAACCGGGAGAACACCCAAAACTAGAACGCCCGACAAAACAGATCAGAAGCCCACGGGGAAGGAAGAGAAAGCAGCAAACACGAACAAGGCCACCACCCCCCGAAAAGAGGAACCGAGAAACAACGTCAAACACCCGAAACACGACAACAACGCGACACACAACGAAAACAGACACACAGGCACCAAGCACAAGGAGACGCCTGAACAGTAGGATAGGTAGGCGGGATTAAACCCTGGAGTGCTCAGGGGGGCGCGGGGCCGCGGGGGCATACGGCGGCGCG
>NW_017145824.1:0-299 GCF_001652005.2 Ceratina calcarata
ATATATGAATATAACATTAATAACACCTAATAGGAACAAATGTCTCAATTTATATATTTTCTTCGCTAAGAGATTTTTAAAACGCAATAAATACATACATATAGCTACATTAATAGGCGAAAACATAAATCGAATCAATTTCCTTTTTTATTACGATATACCACGCTTATTATCTTTTTATTGCGTTAATACGTCCTTCTTGTATGAGGTAATTAATAGTTGAACTAGTTAGATTTTCATATGAAGCAACATATGTCCTTTATTCGTAAAACGAATTACATTGCTTTTTTTAAATCGTA
>NW_017145825.1:0-299 GCF_001652005.2 Ceratina calcarata
TCCTGCATTTCACTTTTATCCGGGAAGGTAACCCCGGACACGGGCCCGGCGCGGAAGTCCGGCCTACTGACGAACTCTATGTCCGTCGGCCTTCGACGCGTTTTCCACTCCGGTGCGCCAGAGTATCCCGACAGCACGCGGAGCGCCGGACCCGCCCCCTAAAATGACCTTCCCTGTTCCTGCTGGTTCTCTCATTTTTGGGGCCGCCGAGTTTTTCTCCTGTTTCCTTATATTTCCGTATTAACCGGGAAGGCAACCCCAGACACGGGCCCAGCGCGGAGGTCCGGCCTTTTGGCGAA
>NW_017145826.1:0-299 GCF_001652005.2 Ceratina calcarata
CAGGAGTCAGCAATGGCTCTCTGCAAAAAGTTCTCTCCATCGGACGATAAAGAAGATGAGTCGGAGGTTCACTCCGCAATCAGACAGCAAAACAGATGCTATCTAAATCTTAATATGGAGACGGAACTATCGCTTCAAGAAATAGACGAAGCAGTTAAGAAAATGAAATCTGGGAAGGCGCCCGGAGTTGATTCACTTCCGGACTCAAGAAAGGCTTGGGCACAGAAGATGCTCTAATGAGTTTGACGGAAGAAATAAGTCGGACAGATAAGAAGTATGTGCTTCTTATTTTTATGGAC
>NW_017145827.1:0-299 GCF_001652005.2 Ceratina calcarata
ATCGTGTTAACAAAATAATACATTGAGTGACACGACCCTGGAGTATCCTCATAGCATGATTCTTATTACCTTCCTTATATTGTTATCGTAATAATTTTCTATCTAAATTACATTTCATTATGCCGTGTAAATGCTGTATTCCGAATTGTAAACGACAGAAAGATGATCCAAGATGTCTTAATTTAGGATTTTGTCGGTAATTATATATTTATTTATTTATTTATTTATTAGATTAAAGGCAAGATTTCGTTAATGTCTAGACGACAATGAGCAGAGAGCTGTTTGGCAGAAGATAGAGG
>NW_017145828.1:0-299 GCF_001652005.2 Ceratina calcarata
TGCTCCTTGCATTCCATAAGCCGCATTTGAGTGAACTACCCATCTTAAACACTACTTCTTAAACATAACGTCCAAAATAAACTTAAAATTGCGAAAGAGAATTGTTACAGGAATAATAGAAACAAAAATTCCCTGATTGGTATTTGTAACTCAACATTAATTCTCTTTTAACCAAGTTTCTGTAACACATAATATATCATATCATAGATGTCTGTGATTTCACACTGCTTCGTTCGTTTGTTCCGAATGATCCTTGCTTTCTGTAAGCCGCAATTGAACGAGCTATCCATCTTATACAC
>NW_017145829.1:0-299 GCF_001652005.2 Ceratina calcarata
ATGTAGGGCCCGCGCTGACCCACGGACGACATAGAATTATAGATAGAGTAGGGAATGTTGCTCGTAAACCGTATCCTGAATAGAAAGAGAGAGACAATAAGAAACCTCTCTTTATCTCTTTCTACTAGCGCATGATAGAAAGAGATAGAAAAAGGTCTTCTATGAGGTTTTCTATTTTTTTCTCTATCTAATAAGTATACGGTACCACTTATACAAGAGCCTATGTCTTCCCTACTCTATCTATAACTCTATGGCTCAAATCATGGATACAATATCCATGGGCTCAAATACGTAAGTAT
>NW_017145830.1:0-299 GCF_001652005.2 Ceratina calcarata
TAAAATGATCATTTTCTGCTGTTCTTAAGCCCCGGGCTTTGTGAATCTTTAATCCGCCTCTGCAGGCAACCGGTCATTGCACGCTAATGTTTTCTCGCTAAATTGCATAGACAAACGATTGCTATTTAGCCACATCGTTAGAGAAACGAACGCAGCACCTCGTATATATTCAAATTAATTCTAAATGCATTCGTCAATGTTTCTGCAATCTCAACTATCCTTTGCATTTACAATGAAAGAGAAGATTATTCAATTTTTTCTCAATTCATCAGATTTATTTAATTTATTCTATTTAACCC
>NW_017145831.1:0-299 GCF_001652005.2 Ceratina calcarata
CCCTAACGGGGTTCGGCCGGGAGAACGAGTGTTGAAATAACGGAATCAGAACTTTAAACAAAAGAAACCTGGTTTATTTCAAATATATCTTTTCCTGGAGGATCTCTCTGCGTCCGGGATAGCCGGGAATTAACCGCGTCCGGCGGGCCGTCCTCGAGTCCTCCGTTTTGCTCGCTTTCGTCTAGCGGCGTCGCCGACTTCCTCGATCTTGCCGCCTATGATCACGATCGCTGGAAAGATAACTAAATAAATATGGGCTCACGTCAATTTTAAGAGCCGCACGCTGAATCAGTTCAGCA
>NW_017145832.1:0-299 GCF_001652005.2 Ceratina calcarata
AATATTCCTCCGTTTTTACGGAAGAATGTTGGGAATTCTGGCTGTACAAATTCCAGTGATTTCTTCTTTCTGGCTTCTGTATATTTTATTACACATTGATTCAATGCGTCTCCGAACTCTTCCGTTTCCGCGAATGTTAATGTCCTATTCGGGAATTCCCTTGGTATGATTGCCACTTGATGGGTGGATGTAAATGTTTCTCTTGTATTCATTCGGTTCATCTTGTGCCTGGTCAGAGATCACAATTTCGAAGACAGTTTTTACACTACGTACTGGAGCTGGAGGTTGGTCACTCACGA
>NW_017145833.1:0-299 GCF_001652005.2 Ceratina calcarata
TATGAATAATGTGATGGTGCCTTACGTAGGGGCAGAAAATTTTTTACTTATCATACATTCATGGAGGGTCAAATAAACCCTATACTATACGACGAAATTTTCAGAAATGATGCAGGTCTTCCCACTTGTAGTGTCAAAATAATTCCACCTAAATGTACTCCTACTTGTCAGCCGTGCGATGTGTATTTTTACAGGCAGGTGAAAAACTTTATAAAACGTTTACAAACGTGTACATATTTAATAAAAAACGGACGCAAAATTAATTCGCGGAAAGACGCTATAAAAATACATGCCATAGT
>NW_017145834.1:0-299 GCF_001652005.2 Ceratina calcarata
ACAACTGATAGACTGATTTGGAAAAATTCTTACTTATATTACTGTTGTATGTACAATTGTATCTCTGAATTGTTGTCATCAACTTTTATCCGCCGGATCCGAAGAAATTAAAATGCCAAAGATATTGAAAATCGTATGTAAAGGCAAATACATCCCTTCACATCTAGCAAAATTTGCGCTTTTCCCGAGTTTTGTTATAATATAAGTAATGGACGGAAAAATTTGAAAGAATTTACACATGTCGTATACGTATAGAAGTACATCTCCGACTTCTTTCATACAATTCCATATGCTAGTTC
>NW_017145835.1:0-5110 GCF_001652005.2 Ceratina calcarata
TTTGTACTTCATTGCCGACGAACTCTCCTCGCGAAGTGTTGCAAATCCAAGCGGAGATGAAACTCAAGGGAAATTACTTGCCGGGCGTTGCAGAAACCGCGGCCAAATGAAAACCAAAGAAATCACTATCAAAAGTACTGTCCGAACCTCTCCAGGCAGCCGCGCGTTCAGTCGCTGTCACGCGGTTACACGTCCAACGATAAGCTGAGTAATGAAAGCAATTCAGGGGACCCGCACGAAATTGCCACCGCGATGGAAAAAATCCGACACGGCTGCCGCAATCCGCGACGATTTATTCTCCCACTCGCGCTTCTTTATGAGCGTAATTCCTGGGTCAGGTCTCGCGTCGAGGGAAACCAGCCGCGGAGAGAAATCGAAGCGCGAATCGACTGACGAAACGAGAGGAGAGAAAACGGAGATGGAGAATCCACGGTTAATCCGACTGTTATTGTAAGCACGGATGAGGTCGCGAATATAAACAGGAATAAGTCTTCAGGGCTGGCGACGATACCGCTGCGGTTATTAATAGCAGCCTCGGCGACTTCCATTTCACCTCTGTCCTCGCGGGGACGAAAATTAAAGAGGACGGGAACGGGAAGAGGGAAAGTGGAGAATAATGCCCGGAAGAAGATGAAAGTTCCACCCGGTACCCGTAACCGGGATCGCCAAGATGAAGCACCCGAACGCTGCTGCGTTCTCACCAGTATGTTTCGAGTCTTAATATTACTTCACCGCCTCTTATTGCTATCGTCGGCCGTCTTTCTAGTCCCATTGTCGGCCCGCGTCGCGCACACGCGACAAGTAATAAAGCGACCGACGTTTTCCTGGTAAAGGAAACGAACGCTCAGCCACGCTTCTGCGTCACCGAGACCAATGGAAGAAACATGAAAAATCCCGGCCCAGAGTTTGTTACTTCAGTCGCGTTATTGTTACGTGAGGCTATGCTGAAACGCGTGGCGACATGTGGGGTTCACTGCCGAGATTCGAGATTAAGAAGGAATAACGATTCCCGTCTCGTTCGCTGTTCCCCACAATCGTGTCACATCGACGCGCCGTTTGAATTACAATATTGCATTGATCTTCAGTCTGGAGCAGTGATTTACGGTAAAACAATAAATGGTATTAAGTATGTAAGAGAGTCTCTGGTTTGATTGCACTTGCGTCGTGTACAGAATGTACATTTGAGATTTATCCAATTTGAATAAAATTAATTGGCACCACACCAAGTTTTTTATATTTATTATTTATTATTTCAATGGAACTAATGGAATTATTGATGATGTAAACGTTAGATATATAAAATTAAATTTGTTTATCATTTATTAAAGACAATTATTATTTATTATTTATATCAAATGACGTATTACAGAACTGAATATAAGGGATAATCCAAGAATTAAATAAAAGAAACGGTAAACTAGATACGAAGGAGAAACTCCTGTTGCGATGTGTGTACACATATTTACAAAACAATTCCTATTTACTGATACAAGAGGATGAGATTGCGATACCGCGAAGGGTCGGTGAGAATAGGATCGACACGAAGAGGTCGAGCCGAACGAGGGTTCTATGAGCCCCGACTCCACCTCGAACCCAGCTCACCCTTTGTGTCTTGTTCTTCCGCACGATATTCCTTATTTGTTCCAGATGCCTGGCAGTGGTGCCCACGAAAGATACAGCATCGACATAGTACTTAAGACACCCATGGGGACGAAGACAGCAAATAATGAAAAAAGCGATCAGTGACAAACAAAATAAAATAGAAGGAAACTCGATATTTACGTTTTTCTTCATAAATGTAATTAACATATAGGAAACGTCATGTCGATTTGTTTTTATCAAATTCTAGATTAAATAATTTAATGTACGTAAGCCAGATTTATGGAACAAATAATTTTAATAAAAGGTGAAACACTATAATTAACATTATGATCATTGAAACTGTAGCTGAGTTTATATTTGAAATACAATTATTGCAAAAATTAATTAGCGTAATAGAAATTCCTCAAAACGCAGCATTCATAAAATTTATATATGTATTATTATTGTATATGTATTATAATTTTTATAAATAGAAACCTTTAATAGATCTGATAATGAAAGTATGTAATGTGTAAAGATAATTGATAATATGCTATTCTACATCTGCTGTGTTTGAAGATCTCATAGGCACGTCTAGCAAGTTAACAGACCGTGAACACGGGGAATGGCAAGATTCGAACGTGACGGCCTAGGAAAGAAGGTAATAGCCAATGTATGTATGCAGTCGCGTACAGATATTTTGTTCTCTGCGGGTCTGACGTTACGCTCGGCGTGTGTTTTCTCGACAGGAAACGTGCGACGATCGTTGCTTTCCTTATCGAACGCAACCGAGCGAACGAAATTGTCTCGCGTGTTTCACCCGTTCGGGTGAAAACGTGTTTTCCATTTCTCGGAAACGCGAGTTTTCATCTGTTTCTGAAGAATTCTTTCCTTAGTTCTTTTTAATTCACAGCACGTAACACTTCGGTGAAACTTGGAGACACGTGGTTGGAAAAAATTTCAGAAAATTCATGTTGAAAAATAGATTTATAATTAAAGAAACTACGAAATTGTGTATATGACATCTATTTACAGAGATATTGTTTAATGTTATTTATATAGAAATTAAATCAGATTCCAATATAATGTCCAAATTGGAAAGTGAAAGAAGTTATTAAAAAAGAGTATTCAGTTTGAAATTCAATTTGTTATTCCAATTCCAATTAGTTGTCTGTCGCTATCGTATTACAAATAAAACAAATAGCAGCTGTTTCAAATAATGCGTGCAATAATTGAGTAATATATTAAATTCTTTGCTAGAAACAGATTAAACTCTTTTGTTCCCCGGGCGAAAAACACGAAATTGGCAAGGTTTCCTCCCTCAATTTTCCAGGTACAAATTACAGTTCGATAATCGATGACCGCGCGTTCCAAGTTTTTACAATTACATTCGCGACGAGCTTTAATTGAATTACATCCAATTATTCCGGTTGTTGTCAGCCAGCCGCACGAATTGCTCGTGAAAACGTTCAGATCCGTTCGATTTCCGGTCGAGAGACGACGTGACGCAACGTTCTATGATCGGCGCCGGATATTAAATCCGTCTCCGTGATATCCATCGTTATTAATATTTTACAGAAGAGTACAGGGGCTAATGAATGAAAGCTGCCGCGACAACGCTACGCGACACAGCGTAGCCGATCTCGCTTAGTTCGAATTAATTTGGATCAAATTTGAAATTTCATTACGCCCCGAACGATCCGCCACTATGTCGCTACTGACCTAACAGTGTCATTTTGTAAAGTTTCCTGGCACATGTAAAACCTACCTCTCTGCCTAGTGGAAACCATTAGCCTTTAAAAGGGAATATCGAGAACGCTAGCTATTAACTTGAACTATTATAAACTTCGACAATATTCCGCGTACATAATATTTTATTATAATATAAATATGTAGAATGTTTAAAAAAAAATTCACATAAAATTCCTATTTCATTGCGACCTATTTAAATAGTACGCAAAATACGCAAGTTTATATTTCATAAAATTATTACAACTCAATGAAAGGAAGAAATACAATATTAAAACATCGTATTTCGGTAACCTTCTTGTATCTCGAATCCACGAAGCACAGCTAGTCTTAAAGCATCGTTCAATACAGAGCTACGAGGCGGGCGAATAAAAAAAAGACACAGGTTCGCGAAAACGGGAACACGAAAGCACGGAAAGATCCTTCGTTAGGAACAATGGGCAACGAGTGTCGGTGGTAAAAGCCACCTGTTGATCAATAAAAGTACCGATCCCGCACTCGCTTCGAGTAGACAGTGTGCACTGTACGTACGCAGTTTCGCCCTCGCGGCAAGGAAAACCGCGGGGGCAAGCGACCGGTCGGCGGTAACAGGATTTCAGGTAATTCCTGGAGGATCCTCAGGGACAGGCTACCAGGTATTTAATTAACCGGCTGATCGATACACCTGTCCCGGGAGCTCACCTGGGCCGGGATTGCTGCGGCACCGGGTGAGAGGCTTAGGTCATCTTTATGGTAAGCATAAGCAGTCGCGTGCGTGCAGATTAGTCCTAGGATTACGACCGCCCGGATTGCGGAATTTAATTAAGCGTCACGGTTTGACGATTAGCGCGGTCAGGTTTTACCATTTGTGGCCGATGGAACGCGTTCGCGTCAGGAAGAGAACTGGAACTGGAACTGGCTTTTATCACGTTTCACATTTGATCTTGAGTGCGAAATCCAGGAGATATAAGGTCTAGTTTATTTACACGTAACGCGTGCAGAAAGTGAAATCGATGAAAGACATTCTACCGCAGATTTTAACTTTAGTATGAAATAAATTGATTCACATTTACTTCGAATGCCTATTTACCGCAGCAGCTTATTGCATAAAAATCAATTGCATTATGTCTTTACTATCTTATATTACAAAACAATTTCCTGCAATAAAAATAAAATCGAATGGAAATACTTGTGATGACTTCGCAAGAAGTAGAAAGTATCGTTCACGGGGAAACCGTTGTAATTAGAGTATCATTTACATCATTCTCGCTGTCTAATGTACTACAGAACAATCGCTGACTATGCTATGGAAACATTCTGGTGCGTGTGAGCGTTCACGGAATGTCAGGGTTTTTGCACGACCACGGATCACTTTCTCGTTCACATGGTGTCCTCTTATGCGTTAGGTGTTGCACGCTACCGCAACGTTCCGTCATCGCAACACACGAAAGGAAACGTCGCGTCGTAACGTTCCGATTGACATACCTCACTGTATATATAGAAACTGTGCACATTATGCGTATGAAATTAATCGTGGAAAAATGCATACTGTGTGCATTTTCGAATACTTTTCTACTGGAAATATTCGACAATTTTCAATCTAATTCTTGACGTATTGTTCATTTAAAATATCGTTTGGAAATACTGTTTACATTGTAAAAGCAAGTTGTTGTTGATTTCACAAATATTTTAGTACGGGTCAACAATGTTTGAAATACGAGAAGCATTGCAAACACGTTCTGGCTGATCTGCAAATGGATCTGGATTTATATGTACATACATTTAGACTGATTACGATTTT
>NW_017145835.1:5519-9688 GCF_001652005.2 Ceratina calcarata
ATATATATGTGTGTGTGTATGTATCTTAGTAAAAGAGCTTCGACTCGTTTCTACTCGCCGGTTAACACGATACCAATAACCAGCGACTCTGCGCACGTCGATTGCGGCAACGTGCTGCGTTTTGCACCTGCGTGAGCGCGTCTGACGTCCGCCGGCCGAGCCTCCTCCGATTATCACGCAGGCGTCCGGTCCGCTGGGAACCAAGTCGACGCGACGCGAAGCTGTCGGATGAATATTAATCTACGTCGGATAACTACTAGATGACAGGGACGCCACGAAGGACGGAGTTCTCACGTGCGAGGATCTCATCGAAAATCAGGACTCGTTTGGACGTTTGGTGTAGAATGATGTTCTAGAATTGAGTGACTATACATATACATATGTGTTGAGTAACGAGGGCGAGAATGATGGATGGTAGATGCTTAGGGTTTGCTTTGACGCCGTGGTGATAGGGGTGAAGGAGATATTGATGTGTCGACGCTACGGAGAGCAGTACGTATCGTTTGCCTTCTGAGAAATAGCTCATATATTTTATTTTTTATTATGATATATTATATAATATGTAATAAGAGAAATCCATTTTTTAATCAGTAACATAATCCTCATAAGTAAGCACTTAGAAAAAAGGAACAATTGCTTGCAACACAAATACTATTCCAAATGTGTATTGAGAGAATACGTAATTATAAATTATAGTGTCGCACATTAAAGCGTATCAACCGTATTTAGTTGAGTACATCGGTTAGTTTTGCGGTGGTTAACAAGCCGGACGCATTAGGAGTGATGACTGCAATATGGTAGCCGTGGCTGTATTAGGATGAGAGGATGGACGTAGACCATCAATTTCACGGTTTATCCAGATAATTTTAAGGGACGATGGGTAATATCGGTTGAGGAGCTTTCGGTATCGATACAACGATGCAACCTGCGCCTGCATTCGAGTCGATTCCTCGGTTTGCTGCTCGCCTGGCAATCAGAGGTGCAGCCTTTTACCTGGCCCAACGCCCACACCTCCCACTTTTACCTTCAAGGGTTCCATCCGTACCTTTCCTCCACGTAATCGACCCCACCTTTCTCTCGTCGTTCATCGAATTATATGCATACACTCCTTTATGAATATTCCTGCGCACATGCATGCGAATAACAAATACACTTCGCATTACGCATGCACAAACATCCAGATAGAATAATTGTTATACATTTCGTAAGCGGTAATTCAAACTATAAATCAAATACCTACGTATTTGTTATTCTAATTTGATAAAGTTAACAGTTGCATTCTGACTCCAGGACGCTGTTGTCCCAAGAGATACTAAAAATACGTGACACGTAGTCGTACAATAATTAAGATTAGATCGTTTTTGTGATTAGTTCGAATTTTAAATTATAATCAAACTGCTGCATATTTTTGTGTATTCAATTTACAAATACAGTGTCCTACGTATATGATTTATCATTAGTTCGTAATTTCATACTAATTAATTATCTGTGACTAATCTCGTCAGATTCTAGTACTTAATTCCAGTACTTACGTACAATTGTACATATCTATATAATGTCGTAGTAAATAAGTTTAATTCCATCTCATGTTTTCTCGGTAACAATTATTACCTCTTCAGATCTTGTTTGACCAATCGAACTCATTAAGAACTTAACAATTCATTCTGGTTTTTCTAAACATTAAGTTTAGTTCGACGAACAAGAGATATCATGTTATTGAACTGTGCCATCAATTTTATCTTATAACTATCTGTTATCTCTCTATCAGTCACGTGACGCCGCTTTTTACAAAGCGTGAAGTCGAGTGATGTAAATTATAAAAGAACTTATTAGAACGATCTAATACCGTGACACTGTCATCACCGGTCACACGTCAGACGATGAGTCCGTGAGAAAGTCGCTGATCACTTGTACTCAACCGCGACAGAGTGTCTGGATGATTTTCACGAGTCAGGAGTACCAGGGCAACAGAACGAGCGGCTGGTAATAACCGCGGAGCGTGTCGTTGAGCTCGCGTGAACGTTGTTATCTCCGGGTCGCGGCTGCGTGACGGTAACACGCGTGAGCAGGTAAAGGAGCCTCGGATTTCCTTTTCAGGTGAATTCCACGAGCGTGGGCGAACAGGATAGCATGGACGGTAAGGACGTTTTACCTGCGGCCAAGGTGTAAGGTCACACGTACCCGTCCCCCGCATCCCTTCTTCGGCCCGCGTGCCCCTTCCTGCGGCATCGTTCTCCTCTTGCCGTTTCGACGAACGATTCGCCGTCCATGGTAGGGGTAAACCGCACGACAAGGTAACAGGTTAACAACAAATCGTTGGACGTCGACCGGCTGTTACCTGACATTTCGTTTTCCGTTGCTTATGCACGTGTGCACGTTATCGCGTTCCTGTACGTCTGATATCCCGTACGACACGCAGAGATACATGTAAGGTAATTTAGAAGACGAGCGAGCTTAGATTGTAACCATCGGGGAACGCATTTGCGCCAGCTAATGTTACGTTCCCTACTGCAAACCACTGGTTCGCGTCTACACATTTTGTTGAGTTAATGCAATAGGTTCATGTATTAATTTCAGATTTATTAAATATTTTTATATTTCAACGAAAATTGTGCAACTAATAACGCGAGTTGTACTTCCATAATCGAACGCGGCAATTTTGTTTCTCTAAAGGTAAGCTCAATGCTTCATCACGTAACGCGTAAAATTGTCACGCTATTCTGTGGACACAATAGACTATGCAAACTAGAGCTTTCAATCTGGCATCTCGTAGCACGAATCTGCGCGACATGTCTCTGCGAAATCGCCGATTCAATTTATACGTAGTGCATAACAAAAAGCGTAGGCGATAATAAAAAGAAATAGGAGACCGAAAAGAAGACAGATATCGAGGGCGTGTAGAGCTGTCAAGCTTTCGGTTTCCATCACGCTCGTCGATGGAGCGTCCCCTGAGCGAGGACACGTTCATCGACAGGAAATCAATAGCCAGTGTATTATTTACGTAACGAACGACCAGCAATACTCGCTTCGCGCGTGAATCTCTCGCGCTTTCTGTTCTAAAAATATTCGAACACGACGTATACGCGAGGAAATGAAGCGAGGCCAGAGGTGCACAAGTTTTTTTTGTTGCTACGTATTTCTTAATCCCAGTGATCGAACTCGAACAGTAATTACTCTTCGTGCTTCAAAATGTCATAAATTTAAAATGCCAGGCAGATCTCCCTTCAGCTCTAACAAAAATCTTTATAATCCCATTGACAAGATGATACGTTTTAATCGTTGGTATTTAAAATGCCAAAACAGGATTTTCTCTTAAAGGGTATAAGTGAATTATAAAGTGCAAGTAGAGACTCCAATATTTGTGTTTTTATTATCCTACTTTCTAGCAGAGGATCTGGAGCTGTGAGAACCGAATGCAACGGTCGTAAATACCAGACCATTCCTGTGCTCGAATACGGGACATAAGAGTTGCATTATATACTAAAAAATAAGAAAAAATAAAATAAGGGTCTAATTAAAACTAAGTAGGGCGACCTAAAATGCTCCACTTGCTATATTTCAGAATTTACACATGCTAGCACGTTTTTGTGTGAAACATTCCTTCTATACCTTCTCTATGTTCGCTCTTTTCATATTTTGTTTACATGTGCGTTAAAAATTGTAAGCGTCACGCTTGCGACTGTCTCGAGTCACACAAGCGACAGAACTAGAACGACGGATGCCTGGACTATGTAAGTACATATACTGCCCTAGTCCAAGATGCGCTACAACGATATACACAGCGCCCGAGTGCACTAAGACAGCGTTGCACTCGCCTCAGGTGAAATGCAATCGACGCGAGGCGATGTTCTACCTGCATGCTTTGCCGTTTGCTGCTCTCCTGTCATGCGGAATCGGCCGATGTACCTGAATTGACGAGCAGCGATCGAACGATTTGAACGTCGATGATGTAACATCTTACAATTAAGAAATCCTTCAATATTCAGACCTGTCTTTTTACAAATGCATTTATTTATTCTGAAATATTACAGTACTTTCGTTTTTTAAGAATTCAAAATTCAGGAATAGATATGTATATCAGTATTTAGAGATTTTGTTGTAAATGTTACATGTGTATGTCCTTTCTCTACGATTCACAATTTAATAATTCAAATCCTAAACTATGCAAC
>NW_017145835.1:10618-13349 GCF_001652005.2 Ceratina calcarata
GAATTATTCTTGTATGTTCACGGAATTGTATGTGAGCATGTATTGTTGGTAACTAAGATTTCAAGGAATCTTTGTACGCGTCTAACGTCGTTAGGAGAGATCCAAATGGAATTGCTCAATTACCGAGTACATGATCAAAATTCAACAAGCAAAGCAGTACGTCAATAGAATTACTCAGGTGCAATCAAAGTTTGTCTAAACAAGTGGAATGCAGTTGGGACATCTCGAGTAGAGTATACGCGTAACTATTTCAAGTAACATGAGTCAGCTAAAAGACGAAATTAGAGTTAGGTCAAAGAGAAGAGAAAACATGAAAAATTTTTTACTGTTACTTGCATTTTTCAAAAAAGAATTATTATTTAGAATGACCCTCCCAATCTACCATTTTCGGCTCTTTCCTGGGACACCCTGTATATATAATTATCTATGAGTACATAAATTATTCGAAAAGGAAAATAGAAGAATTGAACAATTTCTAAAACATGTTAGATTAGAGAATAATGAACGTAAAGCATAATTAATTAATTTGACCTAATTAAACGATAAAACGTAGTTGAATACTTGAAGAGATACGACTGCAGACTTTGAAGTTGGATACAATCGCAAAGTCCGGTCGTGGAAAATTTGGATATCTCTGTCCGTAGATATACTATGTCCACCACGGTCTGGCAAGCTTCAGCGTGTTCTAAGCGAGCCCTGCTATCGTTGATCGTTGTTAAAGTTTCGCTATCGTCTGCGGCCGCGAGGGTGCAGCCGGCTCTCGGATGGTTTCTAACGTGTCTACGATGTTTGACCGTCTTCCCAGGAATTTGGTGGAAGCCTTGTTCGGCCACGATCACGGAAGTAACTTCCGAGGTCTGAGCCATTAAATTCACCCCGGTATTACAAGGCACCGAGTTTTACCGAGATTTGCGATATTACGCGGCTAAGCCGTGGAACCGTCCAGATCTTCGTCACTCGCACGGAAATAGACGACGGACCCAACTTTAAGCAAACAGTCGTTTGCATGCGGAGGAGTAATATCAATCAATTAAATCTGGATCGAATTTGATTCTAGATAGAATTTTATAGAATTTTTTTACACAAAAATAAACAAGAGAAATGTTCTAAAAAAAAATCTGCGCCGGGCCACGTCAAACGGGAACCGAACCGTAAACCGAATTCCACGTGAACAATCGCTAATTTGCTTAGTTGCCACGCGAGAGAGCTGATAATGTAATAAACGACGATGGCTAATGAACGTCTATCAGAAGCGACACGAGTATTTTCCCAAGCTAATATAAGTTCAGATTCATTTTATTGTCCTGCAGTCTCACTTTGCGACGTGGGACTGTTTGAGAGGAAATTGTCGTTGATGCATTTCAGTAAATTACAAGCTTAAAAGCTGGCGAATGGCCGCGGAGTAAATGCTTCTTGATGCTTTTTTTTATTAAAGAGTAGCAGGGGTTTAACAGGTTTATCTCATATCTCGTTTCTCTTAAACTGATTACTTTAAGAATATTGTGCATCAAATAATTAATAAAATGCTTTTAAAACATCATCAGAAATAATTTATTAAGTACCCCGTTTCAAATTATGAGACTTTCATCTTCTCACATCCATTAGCAAGTAATTGCATTTTTGATATAGCAATTACTAAGAAAGATACGCTGATATCAATGAAATATATCAGCAAGCTCTCCCGTTCTCTCAATATTCATCAATGTAAACGTCTTCTGCAAGATCCGTCCTATGTTCGATGAAATAAAAAGTGCTAATTACGGGGTAGCTTCCAGGCGTAATCACCGCGACTAGAACTTGAAAAATGGACGCTAACGAAGCCGCTGTCTCGATCCCCTCTCCAATTTCTGATCTCCAATTTCTGATCTCGAATTCCTACGATTCACCATTGTGAAATAAATTCAACCTATAAGAGATTTCATAGCTTTCGATTGAAAACATTTCGTATGCATTACACATACAGATTATTATAAAAAATTAAAACTATACAGATTTTGTGACGTATAATCATTGTTATATTTCGGTTAATATAATTATTTAACCATAAAATTATTTAAATGAAGCAGACGATATTTTATAGGAACTACGTATTTGTAACAGACGTTTCGTATACACCTACTGTTTCATATACATGCAACGCGATTCAAGAAAGTCCGTATGGTATCGCGACACGAGTCGGTTTCCACGCTTCCGCGTCGTTGCGATATCCCGTCGTCTCGTAACGAGGATAGGTTTTATCGCGACTACGTAGAGCCGAGGCCGTTTTCGTTCTTGCGAGGGGAGAGAACTTTCTCCCCGGCCGTTTTAAAAGGAATAACGGCCGTGCGTAAACTTTCATTGCCGCTCGAGTTTAATAAAGTCCGTCCGGGGAAACCGGGGCACCGTGTGTTTCAATTACTTGCGTATTGCTCGAGAATCGAGCAGGCGAACGGTACCCAATACACAACCAGGAGGGGGGTGGTACGAGGAGGAGCACGGGAAACGATTTGCGCCGGTTAATCGCGGAAAATTCGAGTGGAGGAACTTACGGTGAATTTGTTGAGATCGTCTGAAACCTCCCTCCACTCGAGAGACACTTATAATACTGGTAAAAGAGTTTGTAATTAGCGACTACCAATTTATTCAATTGACGATCAATAAACGCTCGAGGTTAATAATTAAATGAACATGCTACGGTATTTTTCTTATAATTTCAATTATTATTCTTAAATTTTTTTTACGATTTTCATTA
>NW_017145835.1:13882-14462 GCF_001652005.2 Ceratina calcarata
CATCAGAATACGTAGTTCATTATGAATATTTTGCATATTATTTGCGCTTCACGTTTGATCTTCATCGAATAGTACTTCCATTTATTAACCTAATGAAATTTGCCCGTGTTGGACAGGTATTTAGAATGGAACGTTGCTCGTGACTTGAACCGTGTTTTACATCCAGACAGGTTTAAACCTGGTACTTTGTAATCGGCGAATGACTTGGCTCGAGATTTATAGAAACACAGGCTGCATTCTCTCGGCCTGAAATCACGCCCGCTCTGAATTGCATTACCATTTAAATGTACCCTCGATAATTGTCTCTTGCCAATATACTCAGACTTTTACTAATTGCTAACTAATTAATGAGACACACTTTTTCTACAAAAATGCGGAGACATCGAAAATCTATGTTGTTTTCACGTTATCAGTATAACTTATGAACTTTGTTATCTGACAAAGAATATCGATTATAAATGACCGGTAATGAACAGCTTTTATTAAAAGATAACATTCATCATATTATATATAAATCCGGTTTTATTTTCAACGAATGTGATAATATTATATTTATTAAAATAGCATATTAATTAATTGC
>NW_017145835.1:14676-17584 GCF_001652005.2 Ceratina calcarata
CGAAAATGAATACGTCCAATAATTTTAGCAAAAAATTTCGTATTTTTTAATAGAATTACCAAATTACTGATTGTTATAAATATCAATTCATTTTGTATACATTTTGAAAATGGATCCACAATATTTACGGGGTAAAATGAAAATTTTACCGATGCTTTCATTTGCATGATGATGTTTAGAAAGACGCGTTCCCACAAGAAGCGAATACATGAAAATTTCTACGTTACGTCACCGTGTAACGCCGTACGAGGTATGTTTACGCGGCGCACGCCTATTCTTGCGAACGCAGCGGTGAATTCCGCGCGTCGCGAAGGGAAAATAAATCGGCAAGGTATTCGCCTCTTGCGTCAACTAGCCAAGCATTTTCACCGCGGCGATCTCGCAGAAGGAAGTGCTAGAATTTCTACAGGCCGTTCGTTCACACCGCCATCAGCGGCGGAACAATAAACACACCTGGCTGCATTCACTGCCATGCTATGACCTTACATAATTGTTTCGTAACCGCACGCAACCAGGTTAAACGTTCTGCGCAAAGTGGCCTTTCCTATCGGAAACAGGATATTATCCAGTTGCATGTCAAACGATCTGGTTCACACTGAACAGGATCTAAAAATTCCCACGATTGTCGTTCACCGTTGATTTAGGCAAAACGCTGCGAAGAATGGGAACAGCGTGATGGCGAAACGGATTAAACTCGTACAAATTAAATGTATACCCATTTAATTTGAACTTTCAATTTGAGATACACTTTTAAGGTCACAGTTTAATTTGCATGAGAAACATAGACACTGTATTATAATTCATTTTTATTAGGTTGAAAATATTTTGAGTAATGAAAAAATTAATTGGGTTCAAAAAACAATTCAAAGGTATATGAACTTTATTTAAGATACACCTTACGTTGTATATTGAGAAACAAAAGGAAGGCAAATACTCACAAAAATATAGCAGTTAACCACTCGTTCTAACCGGAGTGCTTAAGAAGACGTTACGTAACATGAATGGCATTAAGAACAGTCTTATGTTTAAACGCAAAATTCTATTCTTATTACGCGGCATAGAAAAGTTAAGTGTTTCTAGTTTCGCCCGTTTTCAAAATTGTTTCTACGTTTTTCCGAGGACTTTTTACCGGCTGGGTCAAAGGAGAACTCAAGAAGTAAAGAGCAATTTTCCGGCCCAGTTTCTGGCTCGAATGGCACACGGTTAATTAGCGGCCGCGCGAATTCCTTCATTTGCAAGTCCGCCAGCGGACCCCTAGGGAAAATTTCAGATTCAATCCTTTTTCATCGTCCGCCTCGCAGTTTCTTTCGCTCGTCAACTCGTTCGCTCGCGGAATTAATTATGCGAAGCGAAACGCCCCGGCCCGGAGTTTTCGTAAACAGGCTTCGAATTGGGTTATCATCTTTGCGACGATCGCAGACGAAAACAAAGACGGCCCCATTAAACTCATACAGGGTCGAAGAAAGCCATTTGACCGAATCTCCGAATTCAGTTCGAGATCCATACCGGGCGACCTGATTCAGTAATCTGCAACGATTCTCCTCGCAAATGTGAAATCCGCGCGCCCATTTCGCGTGTCGCGAATAATCGACGTCGCGAAAACGGGTCTGTGAGAATGAGGGTGAAATTTTTGTTCCTCCTCGGCCGCGCGCAACAAGGGCAAAAGAAGTCGCGCTTGCGCCCTGCCGATGGACATTAGAAAGCATTTGGCCGTTCGAAGTATGGAAACCGACCGTGCGCTGTCGTAATTAGGTCTCGAATCTCCGACGAAGCAATGTGCTCGTTGTAATACCTGACACAGTGAACGTTTTCGCAGCTGGGTTTTGTTACCAAGCTTCATTTGCTGATAAGTATCTGAATGTTTGCGAAACCGTTTATCGCGAGGGATCGTAAAACGTTCCACCTGGCTTGATTGTCATCGTTGTTTTCACTATAATTAGCAAGAACGTTGTACTATTATTTTTACAGTAAACGTAGAAGTGTATTTGCATTTTTTAGTAAACTCCTGCAAGATCTCAAGATAAAAATAGAATTTTCTTACTTTTCTGTACAGCTAACAAGATTAATGGGATTAAATTTACGGTTTTACTCGGTTTTATGTCAGTAATCGTTAAGTATATTGAACTCCTTTTTAAATGCTGAAGCTATTAAGTGATATATGAAGCTCCAGTTTTTATGAGGATACTAACGACATAATAGAACGATGAGTTCATAATTGATTGACTATTGTTAGTTATTTAATAATAAGAGTCATAAAGTATTGATGATACATTAATTCAGACTTAGTCTAATAAACATGATGGACATTAAAAATGTTAATTCAAAATTAAAATCATAAGTCATATGAATATATTTGAAAGATATTTGACACATAATAGGAAAAAGCGATTTTTAGAAAGTGTTACGTGACTATCTTTTCTGTAATCGTCAGCTTTAAGCGATGTTAACGTGATGCAATCGAACGTAACGTTTCCCACCCGTCACCTAATCAATAGAAAGCGAACGCCTGGCTGACGTTTACTCAAACATGTGGCCGTCTTCAAACACAGCAATCATTCAAGATGACGCTGCATTGTGGAATGGAAGCGGAAGGCAAGGAGAAAGGGAAAAACGGAAAAATTATTGTACATCGCGCAAGTGACATGAATACGGACAAAAGGGCAACCGAGGTTCGTCCGCGAGCATTAGGCGGTATTAGCGATTGAATGAACCACGGTGGCTCATAACTAGAAGGTGGGTGCAATTTGAATCTTGCAATACGTGTCGCAGTGTACAGGACGGATGTAAAGCGTTTCAAAGAAATTTCGCTGAAATTAATAGGTATACGAGTATTGACGTTAATATGACGTGTAACATGCATATTGTGTATAGTTAAATTATTTTCGCTCCTAGGGAAAGTAAGAAAAAA
>NW_017145835.1:17944-19423 GCF_001652005.2 Ceratina calcarata
TCGTGTGGCTTGTCGTGTACGCGCGGTGTTGTTTGCATATACAAGCTCGCGCACGCCGATTGCGGAGCAATTATCGCGCTGACACTCGTTGTTTTCCCAGTCGACGCTGCGCGACACGGAACGCGCCTCGTTTAGCTCGTAGCCACGTCGCGTGGCAGTTTGAAATTTTTATTCCACCCGCAGACTCGGCCTGTGAATTTTTAAACGGTTCACACCAGCACGTCGACTCGACCACCGCCACGCAGAGAATAAATTTAAATTTATTTCGGCGATTTCTTCTCAATTGGTTTCGGAAAGCGATAATAGCCCCCGTCGCTCAAGGAGAAGTTTTCAATAATTTCCAGGGATTTATTGTTAAATTATATCATGCTCGTCGTATGATAGGATAGGAGACGACGTTTAAGAATTTTAATTACAGAAAATTTTAACTCTGTAAATTTTAAGCCTATCATACGAAATAATAAAGTAGATGAAGCATGAGTAAATCAATTTTTAATGAAATGTATTATAATGATGAAGATTGTAATAAAATAAACTAAAAATTTATCAATTGTAAATTATTCCATGAGAGTCATTGGAAAAACATTTCTATATTTATTGTAACAACAGCTGTGTCGTGTAATTAATTCGAAGATAAATACAGAGATTCTGATCTGAATAGGAATATCTTGAATTTTATCTGAGAAGGATAATGGATCGAGAACCTTGACAAAGAATACGCGGTCGATTGCAACGATAATCACGTAGAAAAATACTTGAATGAAACATCGATTGAATAACCTGACCAGCAGTAAAAGTTGTGCAAACGAGTCACAATGACTTTAATTTTTAAGTGGTCGTGTACTGGCGTCGAATAGACGCTGGTCATGAGAATCAATTTAAATCCATTCGGAAATTTACAATTGTCTTGCACCATAATAAACCAATGAATAAACAACCCGGCTATTATGCTTCAACCCCGTATTTCGTATTACCAACATGTACAGCCAGTTAATTTTCCTTTCTTTCACGCGGTCGCTTTCACGTCAAATCGCAGTTAATAACATTTCAGCAAGTTTCATTGTCCCCTTTTCGAATGAGTGGCTTCGATTCATGGATCTCTCAAAATGTTTTTATTCCATAATTAAAAGCCTTGTAAAATATTCGTCTGTTTGTACATTTAAAAACATTCACAAATAAAAAAATTGACTTTTAAACTGATAATATGTACTGGATTGAATTCGAATTGTTTGTATAACTTTGTTATTTAACTATAGAAGTGTTAATATAATTGTAAGTGTTAAGGATGTATTGGCTATACAGTCAATCCCAAAAGTTTATGCACTTTAGAAACGCATTTTTTAAAAAGAAATCAGACGTCGGAAGAACATTGCTAATAATAAACAACAAAAAAAATTTTTTTATTTTTCCGAGATTTTTCCAAGGGGTACCCCTTCAGATTTCACGAAATTTTCGTTTTTTGCCAATAACTCCTCAACC
>NW_017145835.1:20094-40151 GCF_001652005.2 Ceratina calcarata
TCAATAAAATGCCAAATAATCACACTTAACTCGTTAAATACTCAAATTAGAAGAAAAATACATAAAACCTTTCGTGTAGAACACGTCAATAGCTACAACTTTTAAAACTTTTCGCCAGCGTTAATACTTAATTGGATATTTCCTTCTATACTTTTTAGCAGCTATTTATTATTAGCATTATTCTTCCGACGTCTGATTTGTTTTTAATTATAGGAAATGCGTTTTTCTAAGGCACATAAACTTTTGGGATTGTCTATATAGTCAATACATCCTTAATACAACTCCATCGTTGAAATACTCTCTACTTTTTCCAGCATCTTAAAGAATCTTTTTCACTCATCTACTCCATGCATTTTCTCCCCTTTCGTATCTCTTACACAATAACAGTATCTCCACTTTAACCTTATTCGACAAACAGCCAGCGGTTGAAACCTGGGCTTATACATTATACAGAGAACACTGAAGTTGCCGTATCGACTTAAAAATGTAGGTAGGAGAGGCAGCTTTCACGAGGAACGGACAGCATCTGCGCCCTAGAACCGACCGCGCGAGGGATGAACGAAGAGAGCCGCGTCGGTTTACGAACAGCTCGAGAATTTATGCTCCACTCTCGGGATCGGGGAACCCTTCTGGCTCGTCGTCTTATTAAAGATGAACCGCGGTGAACGATAATACGTTGTCACGGTGGATAAATCAGGCAGGGGTGGAACGATGTGTCCGCAAAACAACGTGAACGCGATGTAACGATAGCTTCAATGACAGACGCGATACCGCAGCGGCAATTATTCCGCGACGTTCCGCGGTTTCGCGTGAAACCTCGACTTCCTACGAGTCTACCCGACGGGTTCCATCCGAAATTGCTCCCTGCTGTCTGAGCATCCCTGTTTGTATATTTCCGGACATATCCACTGCAAGAATATCGATAAATCCAATTTAATCAGCGATACTTTCACGAATAAATATAAATAATACGCTTTTGCTCGAGTATTTATTATTAAAAGGTTCTACATCGAAACCTGCTTTTCAGTTTATAGTTGAGTTAACCAATACATTATCGAATTCAATTTAGTTCGTAAACAATGTTAAAAAGTTTGAATTATTTCAAGCAATACTTGTTTATGTCGAAAATTAGTTTATAACTTTTGTACTATAATATCAGACATTAAAATCGTTAATACTTAAAAGATGTTAATTGCAAATTGATAATTTATAACTAGAATAAGTTAAGCATTAGTATCAGGAGAATTGGTGGTAGAATAGAGAATTATTAATAATTTCACAAGGTAAAGAGAATTAATAATAATTTATGAATCTTTTATTACCTCAACCAATAGTACTGAATTTGAATAACCGTTGCGCACATAAGAGACAGGCTGATAACAGCATGAGATGGAACTATTTAATGAATAAATAACGGATCATTAATTGAATCGAATATTCATATAATCGATACCGATCGCTCTAGTCTGCAACTTATTTGAAGCATTTCAGCTGCACATAAATACTATTCATGTATCTAGCGCAGGAAATTCATTAACCGAGTCAGTCGTTGTTAAATCAATATTTGTATTAAACGAGAGAAAAAGAATTCCATTAAAACGATTAGCAAACATTATGAAATTAATACGATTTTTCCGGAGCAGAATTTTCGATATTTACAGAATCAGCCTGTTAAATCGATCGAGCTGCTTTTTTGTGAACGAATAGAAAAATGTTGTGGAACTTCAATCGGGCAATTGGTAATAAAATTTTGTACCGTTCTTCGCTGGATGGACAGGGTTCGGTGATTTTATTTGCCGCGAGCGAATCGCAGAAAAATATTCTAGTCCGCGTGCCGACTTTTTTGTAAATATTTAACAATGGAACACAGTTCGAGTCGGGATTCAATTTCCAACCTTCACGTATATGAACGTGTACGATAGAACGTATCGCTTCAATCTCGAAGTTGCAAATTATTGTAATTTGATGGATGTGAGTGGTAAACACAAAGTGTTTTAATTAAGTTGAAATGTTTATAACGTTTATCAATTTCGTTCCATACATGAGAAAATAAAAAGAAAATATTCCAATGCTTTTCATGTCTCCTCAACATTTTTTAAAATACCCTGAAATAATCCACTTAGTATAATAGCCTATCTAACTTCGTCTATTTTTATAATAATACAAAGCAGCAATGCAAATCCTGTTTGTCAGCTGAGCCCATTAGTCTCGGGACTTTTCTTAATTTCGTTTCGATCCGGACAAAGTTTTAACCATCGAGAAAACGAAACGCGAGTTTCGCGACGACAGTTCGCTAAAAGTTAACCCGGTCGCAGGTTCCCGTGCGGAGGTTGTTTAAATCCGGCTGCAAACCCGGCGGGTCCGAGCCATTAAGACGTCAGAGAACTCTAAAGTCCGTTACTGGGTACCCGGGGGGTAATTTGCACTTCGGTGATAATCGCACTACGATGTTCAAGCCGGGAATTAACAATCGTGCCGGATTGTTGCGCTAAAACTTAACCCCGTGTCTTTAATACACACTCGTTGCTGAATGTTATCATGAAACTTGAGATCAAAGTCTTCTTTTCAATCCACCCTTACTCCGATTTTACTAAGAAACTATGTTTACCTTGTTAAGATATTAATTTTGAAGTCAACAGGAGTTAACAAGAGCCTGGTTAATAAACGTTTAATTGAAAAGTGCACAATTATTCACTGAATGGAAAATGTATATTAAAGATTTACAAGGTATTAAAAATATCCTTTCAAGATATAAGAAAAATTTAATAATTATACCTTGCTGCTACTTCTTTGGAATCAAGTTTTAAAGACGTGAATATTTCATAGTGAAAATATTATACTCCATAATAGATAGTTAAACGACTGGACAACAGGTACTTTTAGTTCTCCCAAACTTTCTACAGATGTTAAGCCACCCACATACATAGTGGTTGACCTAATTATATACAATCTGATTGATGATACTTGACCAATTTTATTCCTAATCGAGGTCCCTCTTCGCTTCTTGGAATCACATTCTTCGTATATCCATCGGGATTTCCAGGAGGATAGAGACTTTCTCTCCTACTCTCGCTTAGTGAAAAGCTCTTAATAATAAGTTTAAACGGTTCTTGATACGAGTAGGTTGGATCAGCTTCTGGTAATTCCAAGATTTCTCGCTATCCTCTTCTCGAAATACTGCTCGTCATCCCGCACACTTTTTAATTAAATAGCCTTTACTCCTAATGATAATAGAATATAAAGAACGTGATCACTTTCACAAATGACTAATTATCTTTAATAATAATATAAAAACTGTTGTTCAATAGGCCATTAAATACAGTCATTAAATTTTCGGTAACACAAATCTGATGCCAGAAAATATTATAGTATTTCTTTTCAATTAAGAAATGAAAAGTACTTTTGAAGTATTAATATCATTATTGAATATATTTAATTTTATTTATGGCAAGAATTAAAAAATTTTTTCGACCTCGTTGTTTGTTCAACCTGCGTAAGATTTTTACCTGGCGAGTTCATCGGACGGTTTGAAAATTTTAATCTCAAGAGTAGGCATCGCATCGCGAGGCAATTTGTATCAGGCGATAATCGCGGCACATTTGCACGTTACCGTGTACCCGATAACGTTAACGAGGTTGTCGCAGGTTCACGCACGTCGTCGTGCCTAAGTAAATTGGCGGGCAAACGTTCGGCAAGCCCCGGCAAATCGGCCAATTCGATTGCGGAACACGTAACGCAGTAGGGAGTCGCGGGTGGACCGGGAAATCGATAATCGAGAGTCGGCCAGGGGCACCGGAGTTTCGTTTCACCCCTGTTCGTGATTTTTCTCTATCTCCCTCTAACCACTCGTCTGAAACTTTTAACCCCCTTCGGAACGCAAAGTTAGTTTTCGCTACAAGTCATGGCCGATGCAAATGCAAACGCCGTGATGGATGGTGTTTAAAAGTTATAATTATTGACGTATACCTCTATATCCTTTTATACTTGAACTATAGACTACTATATGTATATAAAATGCACACGGTCTGTAAAACCCGTCAAGAATGCTATAAATCTAACATTTTGGGAGATATTCATCACTCGTGAGAATAAAGGCAATATAATAGGCGGTTTCAATGTGAATTATTCTAGGACCAGTGTATCGATAAATCTATTTCTCAAGTGTTGCTTAGGTAACAGTGAAAGTGATCAAACTAGTTAAACAGACGCTCTTTAAGAATAGATATTGGCATATCCGATAATAATTCTGCAAGGGAAAATATCTGATTTTAAAGTATTTCCAATGAAAAAATAATATCAAGATGAATACAAATATTTATCTATATTTCCTACAAAATCATTATTAAATATATTATATAATAAATAGAAATATTAATGATATTAAAAATAAAGTGTGTTCAACCATTGCGTTTGCTTCCTTAATAAATAAGTGATAAGCAAACGGTAAATACATGTGCAGTTTAGTAGATGAAACCGATTTCACTTTTAGTGGCAGTTCTAATAAAATATTTAAAAGGCTTTTAAGTATACTTTACTGTGCCTCTCAATTTTCCCACGTTCTCCCTTAAGACTTAAAAAGTTTTATCTTACTTGCACATTCGGTTAAACTTAATATACATAACGCGGGGAGAACATTCAATTTCTTGATCGTTTTGTTTAGAGACAAGAACCGGGAAAAAATGTTGTAATGGTGGTTAGCAGAACACAGCGAACAACAGAGAGCGCACTGCCCGCAGGAGTTAAATTGCGATCGTTGGTTAGGGAAAGAGTTCGCGAAATCACATTGACCCAGTTCCTTTCTTTCTCACCCTTTTGTCCACGGTCGAACCGTGCATACCGGTTACGGTTGCACATGCATACGTACGAGACGCGTGAAACGAACGCCCGCGCGCGCGCGCGCGCGCGCTCACGCGAGCGAAACAGAAACACAGCCAGCCGCGGAGTGTAGGAGAGGTTCTATTAGCAGCGCAGGTACGTAGCCGCACATTCCTGCGGTTTCAGCAACATAACCGGATTACACCGCTTGCATAGGTGAATTAGCAAGCAAATGTTCGGTAAATTCGTTCACTGGCCTCCGGCCCCGTCAATGCGCGCTTGATATCGGCTGCCCGCTTTATATTCGTTAGGATAAATGCGGAAAATAGAGGTCTGCTGAATCAATGGCCAGATTGAAAGTGAGAAGACATAACTGAAAATGTGTCAGTTTAGACATGAATTGTAATGATCTTCCTTCTTTTTTAAGAAAGTAATGATTTGTAGATAAAAGGATGTATTGGAAGGTCAGTCACATTCATATTTATGCAAGCATAAGTAAATGGCAAAAAATGCAATCATAAGTTTATTTAATTGATACTTGTACGATAATTAGGTATTCATTTATACGTTTTCTGAGTTGTTTAACAATGATATTATATACGCAAATATTTGTCCTTTCGCGTTTTAATTAAATGTACACAAATGTGCATTCATTTGTCTCGGAGATTTTTCTCCGTGCTTGCAAGCTAGCTTCAAGGACAATTTATTATGCATGTCGTTTCGCTTTATCTGAACAAAAGAGATCGTTTTCTTTCTGGCTTCACGACGGCTACCCCGTCCTCGTGGCGTACACACGACGCGACGCAGTAACACGGAAAAGCGACTTTGTTCATCTGAAATATTTCCGCTATTACAGAGAGTATGAAACCATAATTTCTACGAAAATTGTATGGCTCCCAGGTGCACCCTTACCTGATGGAAGTAATAACTTGTTTTGTAGACAGGAACGTGGTAGGAGTTCCAAGATCAACCGTGGGTTTTGTGAAAACGAGCCTCAAATCCGCGTTATTTCTCTGAGCTCAACAAGTTTCTGATTGATTCTAATTTAAATTATTTCTATAAACATTAGCTATTTGTAGCAGTTTTATAAAATTATTTAGCATTGATAAAAAATATTATTCAGCCTCAAATCTTTTATTTGATGAATCAATTTAATATTCCATTAAACTTAACGAATACACCTAAATGTTTTTTTACAAATCAAATATAATTTCGTATACTAAAATCTCATCTTTACACGTCTTCCCAAACAAAGAGATAAATTACCTAGAATTTGACTTCGTCCAATATAAAAATCCCCTAAAGTCGTCTCATACATTTAGTGTCAAATAAGGGGTTGATAACGAAGTTGAATTTCTCCTATGCGGCATAATTCGCCCGGTAACCAGCGTACCCTATTAATTTCCACGAAAATTAGTATCGCCCGGTGCTGTTCGTATATCAAAGTTATCATCAAGTGCGATGCCCATGCCCATAGAAAATTACCTCCGAGCGAACGGAAATAATTCTCTGCTTATTTAATTATTCGTCGGCTCGGCAATTCGCTTATCGTTTCTGATTATCGCAAAGTACGAGCTGAATCAACTGCTTATAATGCGTCAATTTCGTTATCTATCGACCGTCCTAATGCGCTAAACTGATGGATTTTAATCCTTCACAAATGAGTTAAAAGTTTTAAACACATTTGCGTATAAATTTTCACCAAGTTCTATGTACAAATTGAAAACATTTGTACTAACTTTATTAAAAACAGAACAAGAATTTACTTTGATATGAATATATGTAGATGCATAATTTTTAACTAACATTGTCTCGTTCTTTATTCTGTTTCTTTTTCAAACGGGTTCACTCGAATGAATGAAACATTTGATGTACGTAGTTTTTACATTACAGCAATAAAGTGTAATTACTTATGGAAAAAGGAGCAAAACTGGTTGGTTATGGAGAGTTAAATGATCCGGCGACGCAACGGAGAAATCGCCCTCCGAAAAGTACAACAGCACTTCCGGTACGGTCGTGCATCAAAAGTTCCGGTCCGGGAGAGCCATTAAACTTTATCTCGCTGTTTGACTCACCGTTTCTTCGAGCTGGCTAAAGGAATTCCACCCTCCCGACTGTTCTTTCCACCACCGCAGCTTCTTCTATTCTCTCTAGCTGCTTCGCTTACGCGACGCGTTCCACATTAGATTGTCTCTCACCTATGGCACTGGAATGTCACTTGGCACTTATTTCCCAGCCGGAACGCACTATACGAATAGCAAACAGTGAGTTCGATAAACGAAATGATTCGGCGCCAGAAGCTTCGATCGCGGCTAACGAGAAAATAACGAATGGAAGGCACAAAATAGGATAGTCACGATCTACGTATGGAAGTGATTTATGTTACCAAATTTCTGGGATAGAAATTTAATGACCAGAGGGGAGTCGAGCGATCTGCGAAACAGCAAGCGAGCGTTCGCGATCTATAACTGCAAAATTGATTAACGCTATAGACTGCCGGAGGTGCAACTAGCATCACTCACCGTGAAAATTCGAACGTGGCAAATCGATTATGATTACACATTATAAAGTCTGTTAAAACTTTAAACTGGATTGTAATTTAGTAGCGTTATAAGTAAAATCGCACAGCTATGAGTCACGTTCAAATATTAAATTTGAAATTTAACGCTTTGGTGATCCCTTATTGTATTGGCTGTAACTGTAATTATAACATGTAGGATTTAGTTTAATACAAATTGTATAAATTTAATTGATTTAATTTTCAAGCAACAAAATTCCTCTTCTAATTTTTCCTACAATAGAATTCTGATTACAATTGTTATTAGAGTAGAATATGAATATAATTCTTCATTATCATTCAACGTATTCTACGTAAATAAATGAATAAGCAAGTGATATTCACGAATTCGGAAATGAGAGAGGAAATGGTATAAAATTGGAAATAGAGTATTGGAAAATTGGATGATACGAGGAACGCTTCAGTATCGTATGAACGAGATTCGAACTGTTCGAGCATGCCCGAATGCTCTCGGTATCGCGTGAAAAACCGGAAATCGAGTGCTTCGAACCTGTTGTCCCTTGTCGCGGAAGAAATTCCCGGTGAAGATTTCCGTGAATTTAAGCCGTACGCAAGAGTAGATTTCTAAACGTAAAGGAGATTCTTGTATCAAAGGGAAAATCGAAGTCTCTTCATCCTGCCATTTGCTTCTCCCTTTCACACCCCGCGTGGAACGGAATGGCACGTAATATTGTGCAGCCACTCTTGCCGAACGAGCCGCCCTAATTTCTGTTTTACCGCACATTTTTAATGGGAAATACAAAAATTGATAACCGGCGATGCGAGCAATGAAATTTTCGACGTACATAAAAATTGTCATCTTCAGAATTTTACCGCGTTGGGATAGCAAACAATAATTTAGTTGAAGATTTCTAATTTCATTAGCGGTATTTATCCTCACAGCGGTTTTATCAGTGATTACTTTCACTAGTCGTGGAAGAAATCAACGCAATGAAAGTGAAATTTACAACATCCCATTTCAATAATATCATGAATTATTGTACTGTAATTGAAAATGAGGAATGAAATCAATCAGAAAGTCAGCAATTATCAAATGTAGTTCTACCTCTCCTGAACATTAATTTATGATTTTCCCTTATTTATAAAATTATATGGTAAAAATGGAGAGACATTGAGTCTGTCTTTCAGTTATAGAAATGTTAAATAAATAATCTATCAGTCTAATGTAAAGCTCGTATCTTGAGGAATAAAATATTTATTCAGCAAAACGGTACGTCGGCGTTCATTTGCGAAATCCGCGGATTACTGTTCGCGGAAATCACGGACGAACGATCAGCAATGATAACCGGGGAACGGCGGGGCCCCTAATTCCTCAGTGTGGCCTGTAAACCGATCGATCATCTGCAACCAATCAAACTCTGCGTAACCGGTGCTCGACCAAACAAATTATTTCCTCCCGATTAGAGCTAAGCACGTCGCGCGCCCCTCGCCGGATTATCCAGCGCGTCTGATGCAGCCGAATTGTCCGTTCGTTCGATTAAATTGTGCGCAGACTAAACGCTCGCACTTCTTCACTCGGCCCCCTCACCTCGGATCGTCACTGATAATTTCAAACGATTTCCTTTGCAATCGCGTTCCGGTCTGATGCCAAATAGGATAATATAGTATTGAAGCTACGTCATGGGAAAGAGTAATGTTTTGTTTAATCTCGAACAAGAGCGGCTATTAACGATATAATGGCGATCATTAATTATTGGTAATAATGCGCGTTATTAAACAGCATGCTTCTTTCTCGTCGTTTAATCGTTGCTTATTAATAATGTGCAAAGAGTGATCGAATGAAATGAGTGATAGAATAGGTGGTTAATATTTTGTTGTTTAAATCGTTTAAGAATATTTTCAATAATATCATGAATTATTATACTGTAATTGAAAATGAGGAATGAAATCAATCAGAAAGTCAGCAATTATCAAATGTAGTTCTACCTCTCCTGAACATTAATTTATGATTTTCCCTTATTTATAAAATTATATGGTAAAAATGGAGAGACATTGAGTCTGTCTTTCAGTTATAGAAATGTTAAATAAATAATCTATCAGTCTAATGTAAAGCTCGTATCTTGAGGAATAAAATATTTATTCAGCAAAACGGTACGTCGGCGTTCATTTGCGAAATCCGCGGATTACTGTTCGCGGAAATCACGGACGAACGATCAGCAATGATAACCGGGGAACGGCGGGGCCCCTAATTCCTCAGTGTGGCCTGTAAACCGATCGATCATCTGCAACCAATCAAACTCTGCGTAACCGGTGCTCGACCAAACAAATTATTTCCTCCCGATTAGAGCTAAGCACGTCGCGCGCCCCTCGCCGGATTATCCAGCGCGTCTGATGCAGCCGAATTGTCCGTTCGTTCGATTAAATTGTGCGCAGACTAAACGCTCGCACTTCTTCACTCGGCCCCCTCACCTCGGATCGTCACTGATAATTTCAAACGATTTCCTTTGCAATCGCGTTCCGGTCTGATGCCAAATAGGATAATATAGTATTGAAGCTACGTCATGGGAAAGAGTAATGTTTTGTTTAATCTCGAACAAGAGCGGCTATTAACGATATAATGGCGATCATTAATTATTGGTAATAATGCGCGTTATTAAACAGCATGCTTCTTTCTCGTCGTTTAATCGTTGCTTATTAATAATGTGCAAAGAGTGATCGAATGAAATGAGTGATAGAATAGGTGGTTAATATTTTGTTGTTTAAATCGTTTAAGAATAGGGTAAATATTTTATAAAAAGAGGTAATTTTATCTATAATGAGAAAAAAATAGATTTTACTTGTGATACACTTGGAAATCTGAATATCTTGTAAATGTCAGGATTAGGGAATATGGGGGGGATAGAACCAATTCGTTATTTCTCTCTGTTCTATTGTACTTCACGTCACATAATCAAGTACAGTACTCTTTAAGAATATCAATCCTCTAAAAGGAAAACAAATTTCCGTACGTGAAAACGGGACGATCGATGCTTCGTGGACCACTTCACCTAGCTATTTACATTTCGCGCGAAGAATCTGCTCCCGTCGACTCGGAAAGCGTTCACATCACGCGTCCCCGTTGGCAGGGTGTATCTCGCCGCGGCGAGCTTCCCGGGCTATCGCGAGGAAACGTCTACGTCGCGACGCGAGCGAATCGAATCGGAACGATGCCGCGCGCACGGAGGCGGAATCAAATCGGAAGCACGCGGAACCGGAAGACGTACGTAAGGGTGTCGGTTCGGTATATGCGATCAACGTGACTCTACCTACGGGATTCTCTGCCCGTTCGGCGCCGTGCGTTCCCGAAATTCAACGGCACTCGCGCGCGTGACACTGAGTGGCACGCGGACGTACGTACAAGACTATCGGTTCTTGTAGAGAGCTCGGGCTCCAGATGGAGGTCTAACGAGACACTGACGACCGCTCTCGCCACGAGGACATTCCCCGATTCTCGGTTGAACCGGCAAGAGAGAAACCGGTATAACGAAAGAAAAAGAAAGGAATGATCACCGTTCCCGATCTGCTCTTTCTCGGTCGCGCCTTCTTGCCGCGTGTCTCTCGCTGTCCTTCTCCGGCCCGCGTCAGCTTTTCACAATTTTCTCCTTTCCCCTTCCACCGTCGCTACAGTTCCACGCCAGGGAGACACGTGGGAGAGGGAGAGAGAGTGAGAGGTACCGTGAATGATTCCGCGGGGGCTTGGCCGATGCCTCGCGCACGCATGAAATTTGTACTCGGCAGTAATCATCGCACGTCTTTCAATTCTTCACGAGACGATCGTCTGTCAAAGGCTAACGCAAGGCCTTTCTCGTTGATCAATGCTCGCTGATTGGTTTCGGTAGATTCAGATAGGTGATTAATGAAACATTGTGGAACTGGAGCATTGCGAAATTTACGATTTTTATATTGTAAGGAACATCTCATTATTTAATAATCCGTCGTGAAGTTCAAGAAAAAATTTGATAATAACATGACGCATTACCCATTTATGTGCCCAGGACTCCTATCATGGTATGCGCTACTATGCGCAAAATTTGAACTAAATAACTGACCTAAACGCAGGCTCTCTACTACGTAATTCCAGCATTCCATGCATAGACCTAATAAAACTTTAAACTCTTTACATATGTTAAGAATATTTGAACATTTTGTTGAATAAAGATTAAACAAATGATATTTAAGCAATTTATCATAATAAGTAGCTTTTATCAAAGATTCTCATATGCATATTTCAGTATGTGATTTCAATTCTATTTTATCTGCGTTTCAATGTTATTTCATTATATTATTACAATGCTGTAATTATACTTAGTTCACTGATACACGAATTATTGAAATGTAGACACATGCGAAGAGAATACAATGTACGATTGAATTGTTTCGTCTAAAAATATTGGTTCCCGCGTTAGAAACGAACGTACACACGTGCAAATGGTTTAACCAAACGATTGACGTAGATCCCGATCAAATACGTTGGTACGGTTAATTGATTGTACGTCCAGTTACCCGATTTTGCTCCACGATTGTGAAAGAAATTATGTCCACATTGCCCTCCCTTCGATTCATACACGTGAAATGAACGTTGAATTCGAGAATTCCAAATTGTTCAGTTACCGCAACGATTGTATGATTTTCCAGAATTAAACTGTTCCAATAACGAAATAAGTGTAACTTCGTCAGGATAATTGTAATTTCCTAGGCGAGTGTAGTAACTATAATAAAAATCATTCTAATAATTTATATTCCAAAGAGTAAGTGAAATCTTTTGAGAGGATACTTTCAACCTGCTTCGGGCTAATAAAAGCGATAGAATGCGGAATGATAAATTCAAGCAAGATAGGCGGTTACCCATTGCGAGATCGGTGGCAATTAATGGTCGTTAAGCAAGTCGATGAGAACACACATATGCAGAAAATGCCGAGGCGACCTTTGCCGCTTATTTTCGTTTGCACAATTCTGAATCGCCGAAGGGAGGATGACTCTTCTTTTCCCAACGGCACGGCACGATACACGACTCGACGCAGCCACACGAGTTTCCTGAGATGACCTGGAATTCCGTACCTTCACTGGAATCCGCCTTCGAATCCCGGAATGCTCTTTGGAAATCCCAGTCGAACGCGAGGCGACGGTAATTTTTGAAGTGATCCCGACTCGTCTTCCTAGTGCTTCATTTGCTAATAAATAACTATTCGATTGGCTATAATTTATCATAATCTTCTTTGAATAATTTATATGTGTACATACGAGAAAAGTTCTATGTATGTATTTTTCTTCTAACTTCAGTATTTAACAAGTTAAGTATCATTAATCAATATTTTATTGGCATTAGCAATATTCTGCCTTTCCCCAGTCGAAACAGGAAACTCTTTACCAAAAATTTCATTTTTCTTCAAATGCTTTTGCAATAAATTGTTTTTTCGTTTTTTGTCAAATACTCATTAACTATAAACGCTAGCGAAAAATATTTCAAACAAAAGTTGTAGCTCTAGTTGTCAGTAAGCTAGCTACAAGTAAGATGGTGTGCAATTTCTATGTAGGTTGAAAGGTTTAGAAGCATTTGAGGAAAAACCAAAAATCTGAAGGAGTACCACGTGTCAGTCTCAGAAAAATAAAAACATCTTTTTCTCAAAATTTAAAAAAATGCTTTGAGTAAAAATTGTAGGTGTTGCTATTACCTACAAAAATACTCAAATACTTCTGTTCAAATAGTCAAATACTTCTTATCAAGTGAAGTTAGAAATAAATTGCACAGGACCTTTTCTGTATCTGACAACTACTTTTACAACTCGTTTATGATAATTATGACATTTGTCATGTGACACTTGTAATAAAATTATAGGAACAACTCTTTAATCCTGTGATTGATTAGACGTACATTTAATGTGATACGTCTTGAATTTTTTCATTATGCAATTATCGTGTTACGCAAATACTACTGAAAGTTCAATCGGTACCATACAATGAATAATTTATGAAAAGCATCATTTCACAAAATAAAGAACTAATTGATTATTTCATGCAATCATTCTCAATGATTAATCTTATCTAAATAATATACGATACAAATTGAAATCACAATCAATAATCAATCAAATCTTTGGTACAATGTAACTCCTTAATTACATCGCACTAACATATTCAGCAACTTCCGCCTAAACAACATAAAATGCAAAGTTTGGACCTTGGAATCTATTAGATAAACAACTTGGTTAATTAAATTAAAAACTCCGGACTGGTTTCACTTTCAACAAATCAAGATCATGTTTTCTTCCGCTGGGGCGTGGTTACATTAAGTTACGTTCGTTTCCTGGCCAAAGAGATTTGATCATATTCAGGCTCGTTCGTTGACTGAAGGCTGCTCTGAATTGCGAACTACAAAGCGACCGCAACAATTAACGGAACGAGACAACTACGAGAACAGTCATAACGTCTGGCTTATTAGCTCGTACCTGTCGTCTCACCTGGCAGCCGGTTTCTGGCACGCTCGCCGTTTCTGAATTTCCCATTGTGTTAACTGCGCGGTAATGTTTGCGCTCGCGTCGTCTTTAAAAACGTAATAAGCAAAGTAGCGTGAAAGGTGAAATTTGTCTAAGACCTGCTGTTACTGGCCGCGTTAGACTTGGAAAACGATTACGCCCTCTCAAGTTGGAGACATTAAAACGCTAGCTCGTCTAATCTCGTAAAGCGTGAGGTAAATGTCGTGAGTACAGTAACTGCGCGATACTTGAAGTCGTCGTTTCCGGACTCCCGTACAAAGTTTTAATATATGACACAGCTCTTTTGCTAGTGGTATTAGTATATTAAATGAAGAAAATTCGCTATTTCTTATATTAATCGTATTAATTTACTTAGAACATATTTCCAATAACTTCTTTTTATAAATTCTGTCATTTTCATCTTTGTGTTATTAAAATTTCTGTTCTTAATACTGAAATTCTTGTTCTGCTATCCTTGCACTTTTCTCTAGTGTTTAAATTTTCTTTTCAATACCCTTGCACCGGTTGTAGGAGCATCTCTCCTGTTTGTACGCGCACGTTGTTTCCTTATTATTGGAATTCCTTCTTCCTCGGAAGGTTGGCTTTCATCGTTACTGCAATTCTCACTATAATCTTGACCGGAATGGGATTGTTTCCCTCAACATAAGACTTCCTACTAGGGCTTACTATCCTACAACATTCTTTATCTAACAAAATACTTTCAATTCCGGTCCTTGAAATAAATATTCTTCTCACAATCGTTGTAATTAAGAATAATTATTCGAATTGGACAATCTATTTGTACTCGTTTGAGATTTACAAATTGATTCATTCCATTTCACTCTTTTACAGATTAAGGAAAAAAGTTTGTAATTTCACTCTTAATCACCAATTACAACCAGGTTCGGTGTATAAAAGCTCGAGCTTCCCGTCCATACCTATTATCCAACAGTCATCTTGGTCCCAGAACTCTTGAACCGAAGGCGGGTACTATTTGGCTCGATTAATCTCAAGTTCTCTTGGAAGACACTCGTCCGGGCAAACTTCGCCGCGATTACAAGGCGCGCAAACCGATCGACAACTTTCGCACTATTTAAAGTTTAATCCCGGGAGCAGGGCGACGAGCAACGGAACGAGGCTGCAACAAAATCGTTAAATCGATCGCTCGTTTAATATCAGTCTCACGAAGAGATTTGTCGCTCCCTGGTAACATCCCACTTCTACCTGAGATAATAGAAAAGAGGGAGAGCAAGATGGATCGCGGTGATCGAATTCGAGCGCTGGAAACGGTTCGCGATTACTCTGCAAGATTCGACGTTCGTTCCGGCGCGCGAGGCATTTAAATAATTCCCCAAAGTTTTATCGCCCGGACGTTTTAAGTCGAGGTCGAGCGGAACGAAGAGGGAGAAACGGCGATTCGGTTTCCCGTCCCTGGGACACCGGAAGGCCTGAAAGTTCGCTAAAGCAGGCCAACTATAATTGAGAACCGGCGGGTAGGTGTTCGGTGTTAACACCTCCTCGAATTCGCGGGTCGTCCTTCCTGTCTCGAATAATAAGAACGGAAACGACCGGCTTCGGAAATCAATAAACACCGAGGCGACCGACCGACCGGCCGCCGGGTCTCACTTTTTAGATCGTAACAACAGAACGGAAACGACTAGAGTGGATTAAACAATTGAAAAACTGCTATCCAATCGACGGCTGACCAATAGCGCACGGCCATCTGCGGCATTTTAAATCCCGTTTTCATCTCGCGTACCGAGTTCTATTTCGATCGACGAAAAGCGATATCCATATTTTTTTTTTATTCTGTATTCTATTCACCCTCCTTCCTTTTTAATATTCGCTACACGTATAATGGATAAAGCGGTTTTGGTACAGTTTACTATTTCGCTTTATATTTAAAAGAAATTACTCTGTCTTTGATTCCGTATTGTACTCGTACATAAAACTGTTCGACATTACAATTACATTTTATATACTTTTGCGTCAGCAAACAAACTCCTGACAGCAGGCGCGAGAAAATAATCGCATGCGTGGGTGCACATGCACCCACAATATTAAGGGTGTAAAATATTAAGTATTCTGTATTATATTTTTCTATATTGCTCAGTTCTCTTAGACCGAGCGCTCGTAACACAAAAAATGGAACAATTTTTTACAGTCTGCCATTGATAGAGGAAACATTTACAGCCACAAGCTGTAGATAGATGTACTTAAAAATCTTCGTTACGTGTTAATGCATATTTAAACATTAACTTTAGTTAGCAAAAAGAACGTAGTTTCTTGAAACAACTTTCAAACAGTCTGCCATTTATTTGAGCACAAGGCAAGATTAACACGTAACGAAAATTTTTAAGTACATCTATCTACAGCTTGTGGCTGTAAATATTTCCTCTATCAATGGCAGACTGTAAAAAATTGTTCCATTTTTTGTGTTACGAGCGCCCGGACTATCTTGTCTTATATTTTTCTATGTAATCTAAAAGCAAGCATTTTTAAATTGTTTAAGAGTAACGATGAAATTAATGACAATTCTATGACAAATTTTATACTGATCTCACATTATATCTCATGAATTATAATATCACCCAACGACGTTTCTGTAACATAATTTTCTACCACATGATTTCTTTAACCCGACATGATTCAGTTCAGACTTCGGGTAAATATTTCATTCCGCGCATCTCAAACATCAGCCCCATTCGTTGTGTCAGGAAATAAAAAGAAAACTGGCACGGAGCAAACGAGAGGCTCCTTTTCTCCTGGAAATTTACGAATATCCCCTGGCTCGCCAGAGGCGTTTAACGCGCGAAACGCGTTTTTCACCTCGAAGGAAAATAGGGAGAAACTGGTAGGTATCCCGCGCCGTGATCATGTGGCGGCGGTTCGCGAAGTAAAGGCGGGGGAGTGGAAATAATGAAACCAGGTCGCGCGGGCCGGCCGGCGTTGAAACGAAAAGAATTTCAAAACGCGATGCGTCACGGCCTGTGACACGTATTAGACGCAAAAGAAATGAAGCTGCGAGCTCAAGCGAGAGAAACGAATTCGTAGCTCAGCGAAGATACCTAGTTGCCGTTCTTCGCACTTTCCTGCAGACGTCTTCAATCATTGCCTTGACTGTTCATTAACCCTTTGTGCCCGGCGACGAACGTAGGACTTCTAATTCTCTTTTTTCGTCAGCCCTTTAGGTCCATTGTCGGACACCGGGCTGTCCTGTTACTTCTGTCCCTGGAAAATAACCCCGGCTTTGTGCGACTGACGTCTCTGCAATTTTTCAGTTGTGTTCTCCCGCCGCTCCCCACCGTGTCGGACGTTAACTCCCGACGACAAATAAGGCGTCAGGTATGTGTGTAAAAGTCCAGGATATCGGACCGCCGAACCAGTTGGGGGAAAAAAATCGTTTCGCGGCAAAGAGACGACGAAAGCTTTCCGCTTTGTTGGAACGCCAAAAGAGAGGAGGGTCGTTACGCGAAGGACCCTTTCCGTTTCTGAAACAGTAACTGGAATAACGCATTCGTTTTTAAATGCTGCGCTTTTCACTCTCTCTGTCTAATTGTAAGTATGAAATTAGCTGAGACTGTACGCGACGTCAATACTTGCGTCTCGCAATTTACGTAAATAATATTCATCATGAGAACACAGATTGCCAATTTATATAAAAATAATTATGACTTCGATTGATTTCTAATTCACGCAATAAACGTTTTAATGAAATACACGTGTTAATAACGTATAAAGAGTACAGTGAGACAAAATTGCTTAACGGTAGTTCCGCAATTTTACCACTTTCCCAGTCACGGGTCACTTTCCAGTGGCAGAGGTACGCCGTGTAATTCGAGGAAGCGACATAGTTTTTAATACGGTAGTCCCAGATGAGACGTTGGAAACGGAATTTTTAGAGGGAGGCCAAACGAGAAAAGCGTGTTCATCCGTGACGGTACAGACGCGCAACACCCTCGTGCTTTCATAATGGAATAAATAAGTAAGCAGAGAGCTTCTGTTTCCGCAGCGAGTTGGCATTTTAATTTCCTCGAGAGATATTTCATCTCGTCGTGCTCTTCCTTCTATTTGCCACCTAACCGCCCGGGCTCTCCGTTACCGAGGCCCCTTTCACCTTCGTCGCGCTCCCTTTTACCCTTCAAAGCGTACCGCCGCGCCGTCGCTTCCGGTTGAAGCATCCTTCCGTTCTTCGTTAATTGCATACGCGATCAGCCGTTTTAATCAGAATAATATTAAAGAGTCAAATGCGATAATAACGCGAATTTCGTAGGGACAGTTTCCAACGGAGTAGGAAACTTTTAATTATATGCAAATTAGACGCGCAAGAACCCCGGTGGCTGAGCCACTACTGTAAATATTGGTGGAGTGTCGGACAACATCATCAGTCAGTGTTCCTATGTTAGTTGGCAACTCATACACAACAAATTAAGGCAGCTGTTCCATTATCATTGTCAATAGATTTCATGTATGAGCTCGTACGCGCGTCGGTTTATTTAATCTCACGGGAGGGAGGAGATTTGTCGCGTATGCGTTTACTATTCCTATATTTCATGAATAAACACATTTTCATAATGTATAATGTTTTTTTCATAAAGGTTCACCTCTCAGCCGGTTGACATAGATTTTAAGTTAAAACATATTGCTTTTCTACATTACTCGCATTAAGGTCACACGGTTTCATTTAAATTAATATTTCGGGAAGTGTGACATGTACCGTTAGTTGAAACAGAAATCAGTTGCGGCGGGAATGAGATTTCACGTGATTTTACGTAGAGTCACGTATTTGAAGCCGCAATCCAGGTGGAAGTCGGGCAAAAGGAAACCCTTTCGCCCACTGTCCCCGTTTCTTTGTCTCTGGGGTTAGGTTCGCGGAGAAATTACACGAATGACGAGATTTCCACGGATACTCGAGAGAACCGACAAGAGAAGAGAAGAGAGAGAAAGAGAGAGAGAGAGAGAGACAGAACGAGAAAGACGTTTCTTCACTGTTGGACAGTTTCTCGGGAATACCCGTCGGTTACGGGGCACTAAAAATTTCTGAAAATTATGAATCTCTTTTCTCCTATGCCATTACGTCATCAACTTTTTTGTCATGTATCTGAAAATGTTCAAAATATATTTTAAACAGGCAGCTGAAATATAATTATATGCAGGGCTGCATTTTATAATTTTTAATCCCAGTAATGCAATTGTTATATAATACAGACCCTTTCATTAATATAAAAACACGTTTGTTTGAATATCTGAATAAATTGCTAAGAAGAAAATTGTTTAAGTTGCAACAAATATTTGCATTATTTGCATTGGTCGACAGCAAAAATTGTTACGTCTTGTTGAGCGAAACGGAAATATTATTACACGCAAATTTTATACTGAATTAATAAGCGTACCCGTTCATCCCGGTTCCGACTCAATTTCATTCCTTCCGACACAATGCGCCTCACGTAGGTCTACGTTGTCTACTATAACCCAGTATATATGTATAACCCAGTATGTAGATACAAGGTAAATGAACAAGAAACGTCATTAGATATAACACAATACTCAATAATTTCGTCGTAGAATTTAAAAAAAATGGACTATTTTATTTAAACTCAACGAGTACGTGAAATAAAATATTCATATATATAAGATATCTTTTAATAAAATGATCAAATTATTGCACAGGTTCGAAAGAGTTTTCATTTCTTGAATTAAAAGAATAAATTCACTAAATACGAAATTCGTAGAAGACATCGTTTAATGAAAAGCAGAATTATTGGATCTACTCCAAGTGGCTGTTTTCATTGACTCGCCAAGTTCGTCTCTGCCAGATGAATAAGGAATAATGCGAGGGATATCTATCACCTGGCGCGGCGGCAGACGATTCGAATGCGTTTATACGAACAACCCTCCAATGCGCGAGTGGCGAGCGAGAGCGTTGATTAATTAACGAATCCCGACGCATTCAAACCGTGACGTTTCGTTATGCGAACGGGCTTTGTCGCGCGGTTATTGCCGGCAATCTAATTCATCGGATCAGCCATTTATTAGCTTCGTAATTGATGCGTAATTCCCAACGGGGTGACGTGGCACGTCGGTTTTCGTTACGATATAAGCAGATACAGAAACACCTTTGTTGTTGCCAAAACTTGTCTTCTGTCAGTGTTAATGAAATTCTTTGAAAATTTACTAACACTATGCACGAATTCGTCGATTGCTCGATAATC
>NW_017145835.1:40723-57683 GCF_001652005.2 Ceratina calcarata
TATGATATTTAAAACATGTACTTCTTTAACACAAATTCTAATAATAATACAAGCATTGCATCTATTTAATTTTTAGGTCTAGCAACAACCATTGTAACTAAGTTAAAAATGCGAAACAGTCTTGAAGGAGCCCTACACGGAATTGACTATTACGAGGAACGTTTAAGGAACGAGCCTGTAAAACGAAACGACGGTCACATTTGTACTGGCGAAACTAGATTAGTCAATGGCAACTGTAAAACGCGAGATGAAACTCAGCAATTCTGGCCTTACCCTTAAAAACTGAACTTTATTATATTTCACCATTTTGTTTTTTGAAATAGTTTTCTTTTTTAAAGTGAGTTTCGAGATACGTATTTAATCGGAAAAATGTAAATGTGCAGTTACGAATGTACGTTGCGAAATTACTTCGACGATGGCAGAAAATTTTAATTGAAAATTACTCTACATTAATAACTAACATTAATTTTAATCTCAGGCTAGTTCTGTGGAAAATATTAATTCTATAAAAAAAGATTATTATTAAAGGCAGCACCGAAATTTCATATGAGAAAAGAGACAGAAACATAAAATTTTTTTTTTTTATTTCAATTCTTTTTATACAAACTATTATCATTACTGTATACATATTATTTGCCTGCACTAGTTATAAAACAAGAGAGTGTAGATACTACCTCACAGTATAACAAAGTTTCAAGGAAAAATGTTCCACAGACATGCTTGAACAATGTTTGGTCCATCCTTCGTGAGTCACGGCATGTTAATTAAATCCAATATTCAAACGAATCATTAAAAGATCGATATTATGTTGGCTTGTGGGCTCCAATAATTTTGGAAACGAAAGTGGCTCATTCACGTCATGCATAAAGTCGTGACATCATCGTGCCGGTGTATTTGATGGATGGGGGATGTTTATGTGGTACCCGGCACGCGAAATAAGTGCAATCGATGGAAATTGACGATCGGCGCGGAAGGTCGAAAGCCGTAAGAACCTCGCCTCGGTGTTCTCTTCTGTATCCTCCTCCTATCCTCAGCACTACTTCTATCCACCCTCTCAGCAACCGCAGCTCCATATCCCCGAGATTGCACGTATAAAAGGATCCCGATTCCGCGCCATTATCTCGGAATTCTTTTCCACGGCGCGTCGCGTCGGAGCGGACTCGAGAACGAGCTGCTTCGAAGGAGAAAATCGCGTGTCGCGGAACATATCGGGTTCCCGTGCCGACAGTAATTGTCGTTTCTATTAAATCGGTCTCTTTCCTCGAGGAAATCGACGCTCGGTTTCATTTCGTTTCGAATAGACCGTAAGCCGTCTCTGATACCCGCGTCCCAGCGAGCTGTCGACACTTTTCGAGAAATGTTTTAAACAGACCTTCTATCTGGTTTATCTTATTAAATGATATCGCACTAAAGTGCAGTCTTAGGATACAAGTATTTCATTTATAATAAATTGCAAGACGAATGTGTAACAATAAATACATGTACAGTTAAAACAAATGTAAGCAACTATATTTTGAATGGTAATTGTTTGGATTATCTCTAGTTCCTGATAATATGTAGTGTCCCGAACTGTTGGACCAAGGCAACAGCGAGGTACATTACAAGGTAATGAAACATAATCGCCTCATTCTACTCCGTATCACATCTGGCTCAGTGCATAGGGGAACGAGAGTATGGTCAAATACGATATTGCAGCATTGGGAGGGGGAGGGGGGTGGGGGGGCGAATGGTCAGATCATTGATGCACCAATTATCACGAGCTCTCAAAGGACTTAACGGACGTACGCGATTAGTACCAGCCACAATTCTTCACGTCATAACTCCATTAGAGCGAAGCTAGTTCGGTGGAGGGTGAAACATTTCGCGAAGTCTATTCTCTTTCTTTTGGCCATCAGAAGAGAAAATGAGCGTCATTAATCGCGAACGGTTGAAAAAATAGGGCTTTGCGCTGAGTGAGACTCGAGCACAGAGAAAGAAAATGGCACTTCTCGTGTAACAACGAGCGCACGGGATGCGGGAGCCGGCGGTGTGTTGCGCGATGTCACGACAGCGACGAGATCAGAGCAGACAAATAGACTCGCGTCAGTTTTAAAACGTCCCACGGGCGAGGGAGAAAAGTGCATCGCGGGCCACCTTCCGAATCACTGCTCGAATCTCTTCCGCCTCTATCCTCCAGCGAACGTCTTTCTCTCGTTCCCGGACAGATAAACGAATAGCGGGGACCGAAGTGCTCGTGAATCATCCTAATTTTCCGTCTTGTGAACCACTTCGGTCACGCATACGGGGTTCGTGCAGGACATGAAATACGGCCAAGTCGGATGGCACCCGGAAGTAGGAAAAATGGACCGGGATCAATCGCGATAAAATAGAGTAATGCGTCTCGTTCTGTGACTCGGTACGTTTGAAAATACTTGGGAATAAGGGTCGAATGAAAATATCACTATCTAACGCTGGTCTGTGAAAATTATTTGAAAAATTACCAAAAGAAATATACTGCAGTCAGTCACTCTTCGAATGAAATTTAGGAAAGTGAAAATTAGAAGCATAATCTATAAGTGAAATTAAATAAAATTATATTTGAATTCTGTATTGAAAACAAAGTCGTCGTTTTCGGTATTTAATATTATGCATGTAACTACACGACTTTTAAAACCGTGAAATTCATTCGTCCATCGTGGGATCATTGCTATGCGGTAACGCTCCGTCATTTTTCACCGCAACTGAAACAGAGAACGGATAAGGAAAAGCGAAGAGAGAAAGAAACGGAACAGGTGGCGGGACGCGACGTGACGACTGATCTTTCCTTCCCAGATAGATGGATAAACGGTTACTCGCGAATATTCCCCGGTCCTCGATCATCGTCGTCGCCGATCTGCCAAGACGGAGGATAGAGGGAAAATGGAGTTTACGAGACTATCGTCCATTCGACGATAGAAACTGAATCGAGTTTCCGCGCGCGCCGCGACCATTTGTCATTAGAGAGAACCCAGACAGCAGTCCCCTCTGTTACCGTTCTGGACGTTGCTTGATTACACTTCATTCCTCGTTCAAAACGCGAGGAACAAGAAATCCGACCGCGCTAATCATTCTTACGTTGCTAAAAATCTCCGTTATTTCTTACGTTCTAGATCATAAATCGAACATCCAAACCTGTTCCTTAGAATCTTACCATTAATAAAATAAAATGAAACTTTAATTAAATAAATAATTAACAATTCTTCATTCTATATTTCTTTCCCCACTACTGCCAAGGGTGAACTTTCTAAAATGCAGGAAGCGTCGGGGCGATATTTCTAGCACCATTAAACTTTATTTCGTATCGGTGTTCGTTGATTACTGGAAGAGAAATTGATTTCGATCGCTTCAGTTTGGCGTTGAAAGGAAAGCTCCGAGACAAAGTTTGATGATAGTTCTACTACGTGTCGCGCGTTTGATGAAAATTAAAAATGTTCGCGTCGCTTAAATAATTCCATCGTTCGCGTTAATGGCACGGTGATTAAACGCAATACCGATCGAGTCTGTATAAGCACACGTACAATAGTGTACATTGTATATTTTAATTACTAAATATACACGATACATATACATATATTTAATACTGCGAGTAAACTTTGACTTTCAAGTTGAATATAAATATAAAAGTGCTTCTTCGATTTTTTAATATCCCAACGTTAATTAAAGCTCCCCACACCCAATAAAGCAGCTCTAACAAACCTGTTTAATTATCAACAAACAAGAGATTACTTACCGAGCAGCAGCCGTGTTCGAAGCTGGATGAGTTCCCTCGATGCGGTGTCTGAAACGTCGTACCAGGCACCGGGCCACGTAGCGGCGCGCTGTTAAATATTAAATAGCGACAGGATGCGGGCATAATGACGGCATGCCCGTCTACCAAAGCAGACGCGTGGAATTAGTCATTAGCTCGGGCACATGAGGGACCCATGCAAAATTCGAAGACAGAAATAATCAATTGTCAACGCGTTCACAGGACTCACCTAAGAAAGCGAGCAGTTCGTGCCTGGGAAACGAAATTAATTAGCGGCTGCAAATTGGTGGAGGAAGCGTCATCGCGTGCTATTAAAGCTCCTTGCGGCCAATCGCCGCCCCGTCCGGCCGCAATTGTTCTTGACCGACCGCAGACTCCGACCGCTTGATTCCCAGCATCATTCAGCTCTCAGGGCGGAGGGTAACATAGTAAAAGTTCACGGACCGGCTGGAATAATTAATGGAAATTAGTTACGCCCCCCAGCGCGCGATGATTCAACCCGGTCTGCTCGGCATGGATCTTTCGAACTCTGATAAAGCTTTTTACGCCTGCAATAAATGCTATGCCGCGCGTTCCATCAAAGGGGTTCACTTTGCGATGGTAATATAATCTCGCGACGCGATGCTAAATTAAAACTGAACAGGGATAAAACTACCTACGTATATTTTCCACGGTTCCTATTAGTGTCAGTATGAACATAAAACACATGTGCGCGCAATGAAATCCTTAATTGCAATATTAATCTGAGCCCTGATGTAAATGAGCGTGATCACGTACAAGAGTTTCATTCGCACTTGCGGGGAGATTGATTTTAAACCGAAACGCGTTGTCAGTTGACGACTGCGGTGACGGATGAGCGGCTAAACGCGGTCATAATGTGTAAACGGTGAAACCAAGCGGTCGTTCGTAATTATATGAGATTCACGCGGAGTGGAACGACGTATCTCACGCGTACGCCAGGCTTGATAATATACAGTGTAATGAGAACTTCAAGGAAACGCATCTCACCGAAGAAGTAATAATTAACGCGCTACTGGCCGCCCGTTAATCTCAGCGTTTGAAACTCGCATTTAATATTAAACGACAATTTTATTTCAAGTGAAACGTTAGGCAGTCAGTCCAAGCGCTTTGACTGTTGAAATTCTGCGTAAAACTTACTCATATTTTTAGAAAAAAACAATAAAGAATATTAGTCAGTGCTGATTCCCCTTTGTTTTAATTTAATATTAATTTACTTAGGAGTATTAAACCTTCCACTTATTTTCCTCTGTCTTGTATATGTTATGTTCCATGTTTATTATATTTAACTCTCACTTTACGTTTGCCTTGCGATGAATAAAATAATTACGAATCCTAAGACAGTTTGTTTGATAGAACGTTCCGTCACGACATTGTCCGATGGCGTTCGGTGTTTTTGTCAGCGAAAAAAAAACGTAAAAACCGCTAGGATTTAACTCGCATTCGCATTAGTTAGTCAGTTCGTATCGGCCGTTCGAACGATACACTTGATCGCGAACTGTAGTCAATTTCGTTGTTCACGCGCCTTTAGTTAAGTGATTGGAGTACTTAGTACTTACTTCCGCTCGCACTCGACTCGAGCATTTGTGCAAGACGTGCTCACGAGAAGACGTTAAAGTCACGTCGCGTCGTGATTCTAAGTGAGTTATTCAGCTTAATCGGCGGTTTCGCTGCGTACGAGTGAACTTTTTCCCTTTGTCGTGTTTCAGTCGAAATAGTGCTCAAAACTTGCCACGATATTTCCGGTGAACACGGAATATGTAGTGTTGTTCGTGAAAAAGATATTTTTCAACAAAAGAGGTTCCTGGTATACAAAAAAGGGTCAATTTGTTATTCAGATTTCATGGTCGTTGTGATTTTATGGATGATACACCAACCGTAGATGTTAAAAATTCAAATCGACAACATAGGTTAGGTTATACTTTTAAGATATCTAATTACGAAACGTTGTTGGGAAACCTCGATTAAAGAGATAATGTATTGAAAGATTCAAAGTAGCCTCGGTCGGAGAGAACAACAAACAGCGAGGGAGCAACGACAAAAACATATTGCAAACTCTGTCGTGGGGCATGTTCGACGGTGGTTGGCGTGGAGAGTGAATGCGCAACATTTCTCGCGGTGGCACGTTGGCTGCGTCGTGGAAATTCAGGGGCATCGGTAGCCCCGCATGGGTGCTCTTCGAGAGACCGAACGCCGAGTAGGGAGTTTGCGCCTAGCCAGGCCGAGTGTCTCGAGCTTGCGAGCTTTCGAGCAGCAGCCAGTCACCGGCTGCTGGGCCACGACCTCGCACCTCATCCGGCGCGCGCTCACCCCTCGTAACGAGGTTATCGTGGCCACGCTTCCTGTGTACTTCCAGTGTCTCGTTTTGAATCCTGTCACGCGAATCGCAACCATTTTACCATCGCGGATCAATTTTTTTTTTGTAAGTCAGTGTCGAACAGTGCCGAACTTCCTGTTTCGCGGGTTCACGACGTAAAACATTTTGGACAATAGTGTGAGAGTGAAACGTAATTTTGGACGGTGGTAAATCAATCGGATTGTCTACCGGGAAGCAGCCCAAGATGATGATTCGTCGTCCTGATACGGCGAATGGGTGACAGACACGAGGCTCGTGATCCGCCGCGGGTTCACGGTGTTTTTCAGCGACGGGGGAACCATGTGAGGCTACGACCATGAGGGTGAGTGCTCTTTCTCATCATTATTCTTTATGGAATTGAAATATAGTTAATACTTTCGGATTACGATCGTCGATTTTAATAATTCGTTGCGTCTGCTTTGGAATACAAATATATATAAACTCTGCCTCTGGAAATCCTTTGTTTTTACTCATTTTTATCGAATTTAGACGTATATCTAATAACATGCAAGCAAATCAGTTTATAGAAGAATTCATTCGCATGAGGTATTATTAAGAAAAAAGATTTCGACGTGCTTTCTGCATTTTAACATGACAGGTCATTAACTTCATATCAGACACACTTTATAAACTTTTTACGCAGACTCAATCAAAGGAATATCTCATACACTTGGTGTATCGATCTCAATTTAAATAATAACTAATTGTATTAAAATACCAGTGGAACGTATATCGTTCTATAAATGAAACTGATACGTATACGTTATAATATATGAAATGGTTGCATCAATTCTAGATAAATATATAATCATCCCCGTATGATATACTTCGGTACGTTTTAAATGAATGCTGCTCTAGATTTCCTGAAAGATAACGCAAATACTTTCGAACAAAAACATACATTGTATGCGAGCATTATGAATTTTTCTCTGTTATGAAACCTTCATCCACTTTTTTCCAACTAATGTTATCTATACGTTTTTCCACTGAACCCTTTATGTCACGGTTTCTAGCCAGGTCGAGGCGAAACCTTTGTCCCCTGTACCTGATTAAAGTCCATACCGTGTAAACGTGCTTCCGGGTCGACCGGCGCAGCATATAAATATATCGGGTGAGCAGATCGAGCGGCAAATGCCTTTCGAAATGTCAGCAGGAATTTTACGTATTACCGTAAGTACGTTTAGGCCCACCCGTTGCGCCCGCTAATTTATTGCGCGCCGAACGAGCCACGCAGCTTTGGCCTGTAATTATTTTCACGTGACTGTGTGCACCGCCGGGATTAAACCACCCGCACCCCGCGGTGGGACGTGTTTTTCGTGTCACGCCGCGCTGCTAGCCGCGTGTTACTTCGGCCATCAATTTTCTGTTTTCCCTTTTTCTCACCCTGCGCCCCTTTCCCACGTTCTCCATAGCGAAGCAAGTTTTAATGTCCGGCGAAGTTCCGAAGTTTCAGGAGACTTCGCTGCTCTCTCCCTCGAGCTATTACGACCCTGCTTTTATCGATTAAAATATAGATAGGAGTGAATTATCAATAATTAATGAAAACGTTTTTGGAATTACAAGCGGTTCATATTGAAAAATTGATGCTGTACTATTTGGAATTTTCTCCTGTCTGTTGAGAGTTTTAGGATCGAACTTTGAACATGAAGTCTTATTTTGTACACTACGGTCTTAAAACTTTCTGCGATAATTCGCTTCTGAATTAATTGAAACACGATATTGATTATGATATTAGGAATGTGATCGAAGGTTGAGAATTTACACAAACTTCGAGTCTTATCTATGTTTATTCTTCTTGCTAGCACAATCGACACTTTATTTCTCTCCCTTCATGAAAAATTTTTTTACTTCCTAAACTATCTGTATAAAATGCTTTTAAGCCTATTTTATTTTTTATCACTAATGTGGTCCAGGGTACATGAATCTGCATAAAAACTCGTATAAATATTGAATGGGATTTTAGCAAGGTGGAATGTTGCACTTCAATGTTGCACAGGATGCTGCGTGAGTTTTCAACAAAAGCGGACATTGCATTGATAGCATTTATTGTTTATCGCATGCAAAAGTTGTTTTTATACGTCGGGCAAATGAAGTTGTAAAATTCATTCCATCCACTTTTGTCATAATATTTATAAAGCTTTCTCGGTTGTCAATTTTTAAGTAACATTGTATTTTTTAGGAATATCTTTCATTCATAAATTTTATTCTGTCATTTAATACAGTCATTGAGTACATTTTCCTATTGTCCATAAACATAAGACATAAAAGTCGATTTTAAAATACATAATCTTTATTTGTTGGTATACCATATAAAGTCGAGACTATTTAAACAAATTAAAATTAAGAGCCAATCGTTAACAAGGCAAGACTGAAATGTTCGTTGGGTGTTTGGAACGTAAATGAAATCATGCTGGATCGATTGAATCTATAGTGAAACGACCGCCGCATAATTGCCGTTCGTCCAAAGAAAATACAGGAATCAATTGTAGGGCATTGAGGTACGAAGGGAAACCGTTTTCCTAATTTTCACGTAGTCACGATTTCCGAGTAAGGCTACTCGAAAGGGGGGAGAGAGAAGGGTTTATTGTGTTCGTCGGAGGGAATCGGTGGACGCGCGAGTAGCTTCAACTGCAAATTAATCCTCGTTATCGATTAACTTGGCGTGATCCATCTGCGGTTTTGTCTCACAGTTTGTACTTCTCTTGCCGCGCTAATCACATAAGGGCGACCTTTCAAACATACACATCGACTCCAAGCTATTTTTAATCAGTCGTGAAGTAATGAACCAATATTAAAACTAAAAGTAATATAATGGAATTGCTTGTCAAAGTCAATTGAAAATTTGTCCTGTATGCATTTAATTAATTTTATAACAAAGCTTTCATGTTAACGCACGTCCTTTGTAAGGTACTCGAGTATTGACATTCCATTTTTTATTATTTTTCTTTATTAACTAATAAAAAGAGGAAGGCTAGTAATAATAAATAAAATTCAATTCAATTCTTAGTATTAGTTATTATTAATACACATATTAACTATATTTCGTACGTTTTGTAGAATGAAACAATAAAACAAGCAGGAAGTTATTGCCATCGCAGAATTTCGTTAGGCAAAACTACGAACAAGTTCCGTGGATCTCCTGGGTTTCGTTTTGCCAACTCGGGGAGCGAGAGGTCCAAGTTTTCATTAGCTCATCTCGAGACTAGTTCTTTCCGAGTTTCGTTTACCGAGGAAACTCGTAGAAATTCGATTAACAATCGTCCCGTTTATAGCGGGCCAAGCTTTTAATTGAAAGATTGCGCAGTTAACGACCGGGAGTGCGCTCTATCAACTCCTCGATTTGCCAGAAACGTTGTGAAGATGTTAATTAATTCCGACGGTAGTTTCCGATCGAGAGACAGAATCGATAGCGTGATAAAAATTGGTAGCGTATAAAGGTTCGCGCGTGTCCGGTCAAAGCGGGTTTTTCCCTTTTTGGAAATCAGTCATTGAGTACATTTTCCTATTGTCCATAAACATAAGACATAAAAGTCGATTTCAAAATACATAATCTTTATTTGTTGGTATACCATATAAAGTCGAGACTATTTAAACAAATTAAAATTAAGAGCCAATCGTTAACAAGGCAAGACTGAAATGTTCGTTGGGTGTTTGGAACGTAAATGAAATCATGCTGGATCGATTGAATCTATAGTGAAACGACCGCCGCATAATTGCCGTTCGTCCAAAGAAAATACAGGAATCAATTGTAGGGCATTGAGGTACGAAGGGAAACCGTTTTCCTAATTTTCACGTAGTCACGATTTCCGAGTAAGGCTACTCGAAAGGGGGGAGAGAGAAGGGTTTATTGTGTTCGTCGGAGGGAATCGGTGGACGCGCGAGTAGCTTCAACTGCAAATTAATCCTCGTTATCGATTAACTTGGCGTGATCCATCTGCGGTTTTGTCTCACAGTTTGTACTTCTCTTGCCGCGCTAATCACATAAGGGCGACCTTTCAAACATACACATCGACTCCAAGCTATTTTTAATCAGTCGTGAAGTAATGAACCAATATTAAAACTAAAAGTAATATAATGGAATTGCTTGTCAAAGTCAATTGAAAATTTGTCCTGTATGCATTTAATTAATTTTATAACAAAGCTTTCATGTTAACGCACGTCCTTTGTAAGGTACTCGAGTATTGACATTCCATTTTTTATTATTTTTCTTTATTAACTAATAAAAAGAGGAAGGCTAATAATAATAAATAAAATTCAATTCAATTCTTAGTATTAGTTATTATTAATACACATATTAACTATATTTCGTACGTTTTGTAGAATGAAACAATAAAACAAGCAGGAAGTTATTGCCATCGCAGAATTTCGTTAGGCAAAACTACGAACAAGTTCCGTGGATCTCCTGGGTTTCGTTTTGCCAACTCGGGGAGCGAGAGGTCCAAGTTTTCATTAGCTCATCTCGAGACTAGTTCTTTCCGAGTTTCGTTTACCGAGGAAACTCGTAGAAATTCGATTAACAATCGTCCCGTTTATAGCGGGCCAAGCTTTTAATTGAAAGATTGCGCAGTTAACGACCGGGAGTGCGCTCTATCAACTCCTCGATTTGCCAGAAACGTTGTGAAGATGTTAATTAATTCCGACGGTAGTTTCCGATCGAGAGACAGAATCGATAGCGTGATAAAAATTGGTAGCGTATAAAGGTTCGCGCGTGTCCGGTCAAAGCGGGTTTTTCCCTTTTTGGAAATTTGCCGCGCTAAACAGAGAGAACGGTGACGGTATTTGGCCGTGAAACACAAAAACTGAAGGAAAAAAGGTGGTAACCTCGCCCAAACCGAAACGCGGCCGAGGAAATTCCACAACGACGGCGGCGTTTATTTTGCGTTTTAGGATACGAGGCGAGCGCGTCCGCCCTCGCAAGTCATTTCAAACAATTTTCTTGCGCGGCTGTGAATTTAATTTGAACCGCAGTCAAACCGTAAATATCCCCAGATACGGTTTTCCCTTGAAAATATAGTAAAACCAGCCAGCGCACGCACGTTCGTTCCCGGGGTCAAATAATTCTCTCTGACCTCCGCACTTTTCTTTGACGTACGCGCCGATGCTACAACTCGTGCGCGTCGGTATTCTTCCCCGATAACAGTCCCCTGTTTTTGTTTAATCCTAGTTTATTATTTTTTCCTCTTTGCTATGTTTCAGCGTTTTTACGCAGTGTTTTTAATCGTCAAGCTTTTGTTCGGTGAATTTTCTCGGTTTTGACGAATTATCTCGACGTAGTGTTTTGTTGACAGATTTATTATATTGTTAAATATGTATTTCTATTTTTCATACAACCTTTTATTCAACAAATTGTTTCGCATTTTTCATACGCGATGATTTATTGGAAGGCGATGTGTCGCCGAATGCACGTTGACATGGTATTATGGTATTATATCAGCCAACCATTATTTGAAATGACGGTACATTTACAGTTTCCATTAGAGACAAAACAAATTTTCTTATTCGTTATTCACGTTCATAATCATCCGTCATTGATATTAATTGGATAATGTACAAACATTTAACTATTATGCACAATAATGTCATCTACATATACGTGTTAATTAATTATAAACATTTGTTCTGTTTGCACTTAATAATTAGATTGACCCATCAATTTAGCTGTTTAAAGATTTAATTTTTCCTTCAGTATTGGAATGAAATTTACCCTCTGTCGAGTTATGTATTCGCGATATCGGGTTAGGGAATTTGAAATGAAAGTGTAGCGAAGTGAATTCTTGACGCGGGGACGCGTTTCGTTCCGATGAAACGAAAATTGCATTCGCGATTTTCCTTTGTGCCGGTTTCTTTGACGTTCCTCCAGATACACCAATGGAAAAATCGCGCCATTTTAGACCTTTCACGTTTCGCTTCCTACCATCGAAATAGCAATTCTTCAATTATCCCAGCCAGGATTGAATTATACATTCTGTAGAATTCGTTTTTATTAAAATTTCAATTGCAGACGAGTGCGACGGGATTATCTGGTTTCTTTGTGACAATTTACACATACGTATGTATCTGATTAATAATGAATATTGATTCGTACTAGTGTAATATTTTTCGTATGAAATGCTTAATTGATATGAAAAAGCCTTTCAACTGCTTTCCCTCTATTCCATCGTACTGCATGCATAAAAGAAGGGATATTCATTACATGATCATTTCAATTATTAAAACGTGTACATAAAACGTAACATGCAAACGATCTGTAAAATATTAAGAGGAAAAAGAAAATTTATTTAGCATACACATTTTTCATTTTTAATATTTTCTGAGTGCGACCATTTACTCTATTCCTAAGATATTACGAATTAAGAATAAATCGTTACTTGAAAATAAAATAGCAAAATAAAATTCTTCCATACGAAACTGCAGTAGTTTTTAAACATTTAATTTTATAAGAAGCAGCTTTCGAAATTTCTTAGATTTTAAAATTAGAATTGTGTTTAATTCAGCTTCTCGATGCAATATCTACGAGCGGTCCATGAAATTTTCTTGTGCCGTGAGGTTACAATAAATTTCGTTGGTCACGTCGCGTACATGCACACACACTATTTCGCGTTTCCACTGCTTTCCGCAGCAGAACTCGATTTCCGGTTCTTGTTCGATCGCCGCGTTCACATCGAGGCTACTAAACGGCAATCAATCACTCCGATAATTAATGATGCCTATTTCTAATTATCCGTGTCCCCGTTGATCAGTATCCGTGCTTTCCGTTCGATTCGAATCGATTCACCATTGTAGATTGCGTTCCACGGTATACATCTTCCACCGGTTGTACCTCGACCAATTTTTCAAACCGTTAAACGCGCTCTTTAATGATGAAAGCGATATCGCTAATTGGAACGAATTTTAAATAATACATTATTCAATTTTCCTGCAAATACATTTCTTTATTCTATTTTATTCGGTACCGAAACGTATCAATGTTTTCCTAATAAAATTCCATTAAATATTGGCAACGCACCAATAACGGTGAATGCTCAGATATGAGAAGAAAAAAAAGACATTTTGATGGATAGTAATTATAATATTCCTAATGCGTACAGTAATTGAGTAATTAATTCTGAATTTATATTTGAAATAGTATTTTTGAACACGTATCTACATCTTGCAACAACGCGTTTTTCCGTTACATATGCATGCGTGTAGGAGCACGTATGGAAAATAGGGATGAATGAAACCGTTCGATGGAAAAACGGGAAATAATACCCAGGAGACGATCGTTAACGGTACGCGTCTCCTTTTTTTTTTCGTTAATTTAGTATGCAGTATGACTATGCGCACCTAATGGTATGTGGAATCGCGGCGAATTTGAATTTCAAACGCAAACTCGACGGAATACGTTAATGCTCGCGTGTTATAAATAACGCCGCGCCACCACAGGTATTTGCATTTTTATTGTTACAGTTGGAAAATTCATCCGCCCTGTCTTGAAACTTTACAGACGTCGTCATTAGAGACGATTAAGAATAAGTCAAAATTGAGAAACATATACATATGTATGTATTTACATAGATTTGTACCAGTTTTTTATATCTCGAAATAAATAATTAACTTCTATATTTTCCTAAGGGATTCCTAGCCGCAATTAAAAATTTTTTAATGTAATACAATACATTCATTTGTAGATACAATATTTTGTTAAATAAATACATTTCCCAGAAATAAATCCAAGTATACAATATCGATGAAATATTTCCGATGAAAATAAAATAGAAAAATTGTTGCATCTCTCGGCTTTTTAAAAATCTCCAGTATTCTCGCAATTAACACCGCGATCGTGTTAATCCAAGCGTAACGCCCGAAGCTACAGTCAAACGATTCATTAATACATTCGGCTGAGAGCTGGTGACTCCCACATCACGCCATGAAAATGGACGTTGAAATTCGTGCATTCCACCCACCACGTTTTCATAATCCTCTTACATTTTCAGTTAACTAGGTCGACGAAAATTATACGTTGTCCACGCTCACGTGTCTGCCCTGCATAGCACGAGGGCGCGTCACGGAAAAAAATACATAAATCCCGCGAACAAACATTCGACGAAACGTAGGCTGGGGGTTGAAAGGGATATAAAATTGGATGCTATCCGATTATAGGCAATGCCGGTCTACATCGCTGTACTTACTATCCTACGCGAATTTATTCTGTAAAACGTGGCTCTTGTCTATCCTGCGTATTAATACTGATGTGGACGTTGCGTTGACTGTTGTTGATAATGGTTGATCGTCGAGCAACGTCTATTCATTAGCCTGCGCATTAGCTAACAACAAGTTTGCTGAACAAATGTTTGAAAATCCTCTGGTGCTACAAGCCGGCATTCATTCATGAAGAAATGGCGAAATTTAAAGTTTGAACAGTGCAAATATCTTTAGAGTTCGTTCATGGGCAAAAATTACTTGTTTCGATCAAATACTCATTTGTTCATGTAAGTGCATTTTTATAGAATTTGATGGACAAGCGAAAATTTATTGAAATGCACAATTTTATTCTACACGTTAATTTTGAAAAAACTCCGATATTTTCAATTATAATAAACATTTTCATGAAATCCATCAAAATGTCTGGTTTTGAATGGAGAAATGCATGTATAAAAAAGAATTCAGTGGTCGTAGTGTTAAGTAATGTCAGGTTAGTGAATTAACTCAGAACAGCGTTCAGTAATCCAATATTATTCTAACAGGCGTAGTCGGTGGTTATAGAAATCGTTGTCCGATAATTATAACCTAAGGGAACATACATTCACGTGGACGTCACACGAAAGAGCTATCGAATTATCGAAGCGAGGGATATCTGAGCCGGCGCGATCACTCCTGTCGGATTTGCATGCTTAATGAAATTATGCTAATCGATGAAAAAGTTCCTGTGGCACGCGGAGGGATGGACGAAGAAAAAAGTAGGCGGGGTACAAGAATTATAAAAGTGAGACGCGGCGGTTTTGCAAAGGACGCCGAGCGTCCTGTAACCGGGCGGAATGCGTTGCGTCGGGACGCGCGAAAACTTTTCAGAATACTCGCCGCACTGGGCGGGTACTAGAGGGGCAACCATTTAAATTCATGACAATCAGATCCGATTGAAAAGTTCAACGTGACCCCCGAACTTCGGGCATGGTTATCACCCGAAGAACGTGAAAGAAATGAAAAAGAAGAGGGAGCTCAGGCGCAAGGCGGCGACGCCAACGTCTGTCGTGTATCACGCTAAAAGCTGAATTTAAGGAGATTGAACGACGAACGGATTTACTCGATTTCTTTCGATTCTTCTTCGAGTTCTCTCCCGACTCTGTACATACTGCCAGCAACCAGATCGATTTCATTTGTGTGTGATTTAATTCTCCTAGATTTTTAGACGATTATAATATAATTATCATACGAATTGTAATGCAAATGCTTTCTGTGAAACGACTTAATTTCGCATATAATGTTACATATTATGATGTGATTCGATTCTTCATTAAAGTTCATTTATATGTGCATTTAAACGTATTTATATTCACGTTTAAACATATTTTATCTTCGTAAGTACGCATTCAAGATTTATTACATGTAAAAATGCATAATGTAACAACAATAACGAGGACGTTTAAATCGACGGTATCTATTTCCCCGTTTCCCTGATCAGAAAATTCGTCTTCCGTTTGGTATTTTCCTCAATAATGGCCGCGCATACCTCGGTAATTTCTTCCGCGTTTTAAATCGAATTGCGACAACTCTCGATGGGATTGATATTGCTAGTTCAATGCTGACGAAATCGCATTACGTAGGAAAAGGTGAAATCGAGTTTAGAACGAGATGATTGAAATCAGATGAAGACCATTCAGTCGGATACATGCATACAGCGCATGTATCTATATGTATACAGCTATCCAATCTGGTTGATAAAATCGAGCCTGAAAATAAGCATTGAAATTAAATTGAGTGCGCGTCTCCATGTGATTCAACGTTTCTTCCTTATTTATCACTTGAGTAATTGCCGAGAGTCTATTAAGAAGTTAATCAGTGACCTACTAAATTAATTCAACCTAACACACTTCATTCCTATTAATGTGCCACTTCGAACAGTAAAAATCGTAGTTGCACAATTAGCGAAAATATTTTCATACGGGATGAGTGAAGAGACGAAGGAAAAGGAAAACTAATACCGCCGGACTGGGACGAGTAATAACAGCAGTAGCAGCAGCAGTGGTCAGAATAATGAGAAAATATCATATCCGCGGTAGAAACTCCATTTTTAATTTTAAACCGGCGAAACTCAATTGGAAAGTCTGGAGGACTCGATCGGTGCAGGCAGCAGCTAGCCAGGAATAACGAACAATAATGAGAAAGAGAACGGGACGATTCGTCGTTGGCGCAGTTTTAGCTGAGAAAACGAAATAATAGCAAGCATCCGACCGAATGAATAATCTCTGAAATAACAAAGTTTGACGAGTATCAGGGAAAGCTATTATCGAGTCGAACGGATTTATTAAACAACCAGAGAATACGGGATTACCCTTATCCTCGTTCTACCCGTTTTTTGCTGTATCGGTCGCACGATTTGTCGATAAAAAAGAAATGAATACGGTCTATTGGTGTAATTAAAAAAGTGGGTAAGAGGATCCCCAGTGAAATTACACTGTACGTAAAATAAACAGGAACTGAGTACCCGCGATACGAGAATTTGCTGAATTCAGTCGAGGATCGATTTGTCCTTAACAACGAATTCCTTTAATTGCATAAAAGATTAAAGAGCTTATGTTGTAAATCAGCTTAAATCCCTGCAGTTTAATCTATTTCTTAAT